>NC_140589.1:215442767-215655267 GCF_964204655.1 Triturus cristatus | reverse complement strand
GAGGACGAGGAGGAGGAGGAGGAGGAGGGAGGAGGAGGACTAGGAGGAGGAGGAGGAGGAGGAGGAGGAGGAGGAGGAGGAGGAGGAGGAGGAGGAGGAGGAGGAGGAGGAGGACTAGGAGGAGGAGGAGGAGGAGGACTAGGAGGAGGAGGAGGACTAGGAGGAGGAGGAGGACTAGGAGGAGGAGGAGGACTAGGAGGAGGAGGAGGACGAGGACTAGGAGGAGGAGGAGGACTACTAGGAGGAGGAGGACTACTAGGAGGAGGAGGAGGAGGAGGAGGACTAGGAGGAGGAGGAGGACTAGGACTAGGAGGAGGAGGAGGAGGAGGACTAGGAGGAGGACTAGGAGGAGGAGGACTAGGAGGAGGACTAGGAGGAGGACGAGGAGGAGGACTAGGAGGAGGAGGAGGACTAGGAGGAGGAGGAGGACTAGGAGGAGGAGGAGGACTAGGAGGAGGAGGAGGAGGACGAGGACTAGGAGGAGGAGGAGGACTAGGAGGAGGAGGAGGACTAGGAGGAGGAGGAGGAGGAGGAGGACTAGGAGGAGGAGGAGGAGGAGGAGGACTAGGAGGAGGAGGAGGAGGAGGAGGAGGACTAGGAGGAGGAGGAGGAGGAGGAGGACTAGGAGGAGGAGGAGGAGGACTAGGAGGAGGAGGAGGAGGAGGAGGAGGAGGAGGAGGAGGACTAGGAGGAGGAGGAGGAGGAGGAGGACTAGGAGGAGGAGGAGGAGGACTAGGAGGACTAGGAGGAGGAGGAGGAGGACTAGGAGGAGGAGGAGGAGGAGGACTAGGAGGAGGAGGAGGAGGAGGAGGAGGAGGAGGAGGAGGAGGAGGAGGAGGAGGACTAGGAGGAGGAGGAGGACTAGGAGGAGGAGGAGGACTAGGACTAGGAGGAGGAGGAGGACTAGGAGGATGAGGAGGACTAGGACTAGGAGGAGGAGGAGGATGAGGAGGAGGAGGAGGAGGACGAGGAGGAGGAGGAGGAGGAGGAGGAGGAGGAGGAGGAGGAGGACTAGGAGGAGGAGGAGGAGGAGGAGGAGGAGGACTAGGAGGAGGAGGACTAGGAGGAGGAGGAGGAGGAGGAGGAGGAGGAGGAGGAGGAGGAGGAGGAGGAGGACTAGGAGGAGGAGGAGGAGGAGGAGGAGGAGGACTAGGAGGAGGAGGAGGAGGAGGACTAGGAGGAGGAGGAGGACTAGGAGGAGGAGGAGGACTAGGACTAGGAGGAGGAGGAGGACTAGGAGGACTAGGAGGACTAGGAGGAGGAGGAGGACTAGGAGGAGGAGGAGGAGGAGGAGGAGGAGGAGGACTAGGAGGAGGAGGAGGAGGAGGACTAGGAGGAGGAGGAGGACTAGGAGGAGGAGGAGGACTAGGACTAGGAGGAGGAGGAGGACTAGGAGGACTAGGAGGAGGAGGAGGACGAGGAGGAGGAGGACTAGGAGGACTAGGAGGAGGAGGACTAGGAGGACTAGGAGGAGGAGGACTAGGAGGACGAGGAGGAGGAGGAGGAGGACTAGGAGGAGGAGGAGGAGGAGGAGGAGGAGGACTAGGAGGAGGAGGAGGAGGACTAGGAGGAGGAGGAGAGGACTAGGAGGAGGAGGAGGACTAGGAGGAGGAGGAGGACTAGGAGGAGGAGGAGGACTAGGAGGAGGAGGAGGAGGAGGAGGAGGAGGACTAGGAGGAGGACTAGGAGGAGGAGGAGGACTAGGAGGAGGAGGAGGACTAGGAGGAGGAGGAGGACTAGGAGGAGGAGGAGGACTAGGAGGAGGAGGAGGACTAGGAGGAGGAGGAGGAGGACTAGGAGGAGGAGGAGGGACTAGGAGGAGGAGGAGGACTAGGAGGAGGAGGAGGAGGACTAGGAGGAGGAGGAGGAGGACTAGGAGGAGGAGGAGGACTAGGAGGAGGAGGAGGACTAGGAGGAGGAGGAGGACTAGGAGGAGGAGGAGGACGAGGAGGAGGACTAGGAGGAGGAGGACTAGGAGGAGGAGGAGGACTAGGAGGAGGAGGACTAGGAGGAGGAGGAGGAGGAGGAGGAGGAGGAGGAGGAGGAGGAGGAGGAGGAGGAGGAGGAGGAGGAGGAGGAGGAGGAGGACTAGGAGGAGGAGGAGGAGGAGGAGGAGGAGGAGGAGGAGGACTAGGAGGAGGAGGAGGACTAGGACTAGGAGGAGGAGGACTAGGACTAGGAGGAGGAGGAGGAGGACTAGGAGGAGGAGGACTAGGAGGAGGAGGAGGAGGAGGAGGAGGAGGAGGACTAGGAGGAGGAGGAGGACTAGGAGGAGGAGGAGGACTAGGAGGAGGAGGAGGACTAGGAGGAGGAGGAGGACTAGGAGGAGGAGGAGGAGGAGGAGGAGGAGGAGGACTAGGAGGAGGAGGAGGACTAGGAGGAGGAGGAGGACTAGGAGGAGGAGGAGGACTAGGAGGAGGACGAGGAGGAGGAGGACGAGGAGGAGGAGGAGGAGGAGGAGGAGGAGGACTAGGAGGAGGAGGAGGACTAGGAGGAGGAGGACTAGGAGGAGGAGGACTAGGACTAGGAGGAGGAGGAGGACTAGGAGGAGGAGGAGGAGGAGGAGGACTAGGAGGAGGAGGAGGACTAGGAGGAGGAGGAGGACTAGGAGGAGGAGGAGGACTAGGAGGAGGAGGAGGAGGACTAGGAGGAGGAGGAGGAGGACTAGGAGGAGGAGGAGGACTAGGAGGAGGAGGACTAGGAGGAGGAGGAGGAGGAGGAGGAGGAGGAGGAGGAGGAGGAGGAGGAGGACTAGGAGGAGGAGGAGGAGGACTAGGAGGAGGAGGAGGACTAGGAGGAGGAGGAGGAGGACTAGTAGGAGGAGGAGGACTAGGAGGAGGAGGAGGACTAGGAGGAGGAGGAGGAGGACTAGGAGGAGGAGGAGGACTAGGAGGAGGAGGAGGACTAGGAGGAGGAGGAGGACTAGGAGGAGGAGGAGAGGACTAGGAGGAGGAGGAGGACTAGGAGGAGGAGGAGGACTAGGAGGAGGAGGAGGACTAGTAGGAGGACTAGGAGGAGGAGGACGAGGAGGAGGAGGAGGACTAGTAGGAGGACTAGGAGGAGGACTAGGAGGAGGACTAGGAGGAGGAGGACTAGGAGGAGGAGGACTAGGAGGAGGAGGAGGACTAGGAGGAGGAGGAGGACTAGGAGGAGGAGGAGGACTAGGAGGAGGAGGAGGACTAGGAGGAGGAGGAGGAGGAGGAGGAGGAGGAGGAGGAGGAGGAGGACTAGGAGGAGGAGGAGGAGGAGGAGGACTAGGAGGAGGAGGAGGAGGAGGAGGACTAGGAGGAGGAGGAGGAGGACTAGGAGGAGGACTAGGAGGAGGAGGAGGAGGAGGAGGAGGAGGAGGAGGAGGAGGAGGAGGACTAGGAGGAGGACTAGGAGGAGGAGGAGGACTAGGAGGAGGAGGAGGACTAGGAGGAGGAGGAGGACTAGGAGGAGGAGGAGGACTAGGAGGAGGAGGAGGACTAGGAGGAGGAGGAGGACGAGGAGGAGGACTAGGAGGAGGAGGAGGACTAGGAGGAGGAGGAGGACTAGGAGGAGGAGAAGGACTAGTAGGAGGACTAGGAGGAGGAGGACTAGGAGGAGGAGGAGGAGGAGGAGGAGGACTAGGAGGAGGAGGAGGAGGAGGACTAGGAGGAGGAGGAGGAGGAGGACTAGGAGGAGGAGGAGGAGGAGGAGGAGGAGGAGGAGGAGGAGGAGGAGGAGGACTAGGAGGAGGACTACTTTACAATGGTTTTTTGGTAAGGATCGGGTTGAAACAGTCCCTCTGTAAGGGGCAGATCCTTCGGTGTCGATGAGATTTGTTTCGACACTGAGGGTAGGCTGCTCAAGACCAAGCTGCCTGAAGGCATGATGGGCTTCTTAACCTAGGCCCGAAGGCGTGACCAAAGCCTTTTTCAATGGTGTGGAGGGGGGTTTAGGGTCAGGGTCGACGTCTGTAATCACGCCCCTCTGTGCCGGAGTGATGTCCTCGACGACGGCTTCGGAGGCGCTGACGAGGCCCTCTTCGGTGTGCTGCTGTTCCGGAACATCGACGCCTTCTTCAAAGATGTCGGGGATCAAAGTCGACGAGTGAGCCATTGTTCTCCTTGCTCGTCGGTCCCAGATCATCTTCTTCGATCGGGAGGAGGCGCAAGCTGGACAGTCCCTTGCCTCGTGTTCTGGAGAGAGGCAGAGGTTGCACACCTCATGGAGATTGGTGTGGGGAAACTTCGACCCACATCGAGGACACTTTTTTTAAATGGCGCCCTTTCCATGAGCCAGGACTGGAGCCCAGGTAGGCCCGAAGGCCTTCGTCGACAACCGGAATCGAAGACTTCAATTGGTGAGTCGCGTCGAGTGTGGAGAACGCGATAGAGACAATACCGTCGAAGGGGTGAGGATTGCGTGCCAAACAGCAAAACTGGAACGGTTCCGAACTGGAGCGCGAAGAACACATCCGAGCCCGATGGCGGAAAAAAACAATCTGAGGATGGAGCCGAAGCCCATGCGCAATATGATCCAAAGGAGGAGTCACATACCTCGTGACTTCCAAAGACTTTCCAAGAGAAAAACTGCAACATCCGGGCACAACACCAGATGGCGATCTATGCACAGTGTGTAATCTGCAGCTCATATGCCTCGAACATGGCATTTCGAAAACGTGACACCCCAAACTGCCTCTCCTTACAGAGGTGACATACCCCCCATCATATTTCAAATAATGAGCATGTTAGCACTACATGTTGCACTTACATCTGTCAGTGACGTGCCTGTACAGAGGAGTGACATGCACACAGGGAATATGTGTTGGAATGATTTTATTTGCACATGCTGTGCCTGTGGTCATTTTGGACAGTCCCATGATTGCTAAGGACTCTGACAATGTGACGTGCTCATTAGAAGAAATTGGCAATGATGCTGTTCCTACGGGGTATTCCTGCTGCAGCTGCAGTGGGGTGTGGTCCACCTGCCTCATTTTCCTCATCATCGTCTGGTGCATCTGGCACTCGTATCCATGAGGCATTGGTGTGTACACATATGTTGTCCAACACACAACATGCAATGATCATCTTGCACACGATGTCTGGGCTGTAAAGGAGCCTTCCACCTGTGACGTCCAGGCACCTAAAACGTGACTTCAACATGCCAAATGTGTGTTCCACGATGCCCCTGGTGCGTTTGTGTGCCCAATTGTACTGCCTCTGGGCCTGTGTGTTCGGGGCTCGGAGAGGGGTCATCATCTCCAGGGCAGAGTGCATATCCTTGATCACCTGTGACAGTGCAGAGAGACTTGAATCAATAGTTGGTTCTGCATGATGTGTAGGTAGGCTCACTGGTTCATAAGTGTGTTATCTGTGACTTAGTGATTCCTCTTTGCCATTTACTGCTTGTAGCAAATGAGTGGCATCAATGTGTATTATGTAGCCTCACTGCTGCTCCTCCCTCCCCCGAGCCTATTTACTAGTGTGCGCTGCGTGGTTGCATCACTTGCACTCCTACGACACATCATTGCTCTGCCTGTCTGCGCATGTCCACAAGCCACGACACTGTGATGTTGTGCATTGAAGGTGGGCGGCTACGTGTGTGTAGGCCCATGGTAAGGATAAGGCGGACATAGACGTAGAGTTCATGGCTGGCTGAACTCGCAATGCGGTTGGGGATAGACCTTTGGCTCCTGCTGCAGTAATAGCGACAAACACAGCAGGTGGCATGTATGATCCCTGACCCCAAGCAGGCTTGCTCTCCCTCATTTACACCTTCGGCCGCGCCCGCACTCTGGGGGCATGCTACATTGCAACATTTGCCATTGCGGGACGGGTGGCGCTGACACTACAACAGAGACACACGCATTAGTTACTTCCTTGCCAAGGCCAAAACTTAACCATGCCCAGAGCCCCGGGTTGATGAACCACACCGCTATGCTGGACTGTAGTACGCCAGTCCACTCTGCTCACTCTTACAGGGGGCTACGACGCAGCTACATTTCCCCGGTCTACCCCACTGCCTGAGGGGACATGATTGCGTTTGCTGTACACAGCACAATTTCATGTGGTAGGGACCGGGGGCCCTCATGAATACATAATGACCCCACGAACAAACTCGTATAGCTTGTAGAACTGGCTACGGGCATGTGCGCCCAGCCCCTTTTATTGCCAGGGTCACATGTCCAGTGACGCCTGTGCTGGATGGGTGTGTGGTGAGTGTCAGCCAGCCCTCAGGGAGTGGTTGGTGCTGGCAAGTACTACAACAGTGACCAGACAATCAGAAATTCAAAGTTCATCAAACAGCAAGGGTCCCTGACTTGAGCGGCACAGAGATGGTGGCACCAGAACTGGAAGGGCATGCAGTCTGCGATGAGGCCTGTGCACTGAGATGAACTCTTTCATGAATAAATCAAGACTCCGATCCAAATTTTTGACGTACTTAACCACAGTGTGGGCCGAAGGCAGCGGTCAGCAAGGGCCCACAGCCACGTGTCATTGTGATACTATGCACAGAGTTGCTGGCACCAGAATGAAGGGAGTACAGTGAAATAAAGACTGACATCAATATATGACCTCGGACATCATGAAATGAAGACTCCGTTCCAGATGTGTGACCTACTGGACTGCATTGTGGGCCGGAGGCAGCGTTCAGCAAGGGCCCACAGCCACGTGTCATTGGAATGCTGTGCACAGAGTTGGTGACACCAGAACGAAGGAAGTACAGTGATTTAAATGCTGCCATAAACATGTGTACACTGCCATTGAATAATCAAGACTCAGTTCCAGATGTGTGACCTACTTGACCGCATGGTAGGCCGGAGGCATCGCTCAGCAGGGGCTCACAGGCACGTGTAGTTGGCTTGCAATGCAGTTAGTGGCACCAGAGCAGTTGTTGGTAGTGTCCGATCACCTCCGTAACGATGATCCTATTTTCCCTACGGACTGAATCAGGTTTTCCTCTTACTCCTCTCCTTGGTAAAATGATATGAACTCTGCAATGAAGAAATCAAGACTCGGTTCCAAATGTGTGACCTGCCTCACTGTAGTGTAGTCCGCAGGCAGTAGTCAGCAAGGGACCACAGACCGGTGTGGTTCGAATGCTATGCACAGAGTTGCTAGCACCAGTTCAAAGGGAGTACAGTGAGATAAAATCTGCCATGAAACATGTACTCTGCCATTGTGTAATCAAGACTCAGTTCCACATGCGTGACCTACTTGAACACAGGGTAGGCCAGTGGAGTACGTCAACGAGAAAGGAGTCCTGGGGGCCTGTGTTGCGGAGGCCATGATGGTCTGCGGAGGCTACCAAGATCGCGGGCCTGGGGCTTGGAGCTTGCACAGGCACGTGGTGGGCCCTCTTCGACACACGCCGGTGTCGGCAGGTGAGCGGTGTGGCCTGGTTGTGCAGGGGCGGCCAAGACAGGTCTGGGGACCTGCGGCCTGGGGTGCAGCAGGCGTACATGATCGCAGGCATCGCCGCTCACGGCGTCGGCCTTGTGGTGGGCTATGAGGCGCCGCCCTGGCAAACACATTGGCCATTGCGGAAGAAAAACAGGCCTATAGCAACAGGCTTTTTATTCACACCCCTACGCTGGCCTGGCGTACGCCGGGCCAGCCCACTCCGCTCACACTTACAGGGGGGGACGTAACAAGCTACATTTCCGCGATCTTCCGCTCTTCCTGGGGTAACATGGTTGTGTCCACTGTTCACTATGCTCCAGACCCCAGCAGTATATGTCAACATGGACATGTCTGTGGTCTGCATGCTGCAGTCTGTCCAACACATCCACGCCACACTGGGCCTTGTGTACATTCTCATTCATGGGTCACTTGCCTCCTTCGCACATGCCTGGTTTCCACCTCTCCCCAAATTCTGCTACTGTGTAGCAAGTTGTGCCTCTCCGGTTCCGTACTCCTTCAATATAGTGGGTCTTCCAACCGATGCCCCATCTGGCACAGGCTCCCAGCCAGAACCTGTGCCGGAAGGGGCACCGGTCAATAGGTATCTTTTCTCTACACCAGGTCACCAGCCACTATTTTCACAACGGAGGCGCACTATTTGTACACGCACTATAGAGTCACGGCCTTGACAACGTGAGGGTCCATTGCCATAATATCCCCGAAGAAGTCGCGGGTTCATCCCTTCGCAGTGCTTTAAATGGGCCGGTACTGTCCGGTACGGAGTACCAGCACTTCTTTATTTTGAGGAGGAGAGTACCGGCACTTCTCAAGAGAAATGCAATACCTTTAATATTAGAGTACCGGCACTTCTCAGAAACAAGCAGGTACTCTGCTACAGAGTACCTGCACTTTTATTTTTCCATTTTAAGCAGTTGTAAACCAACGAAACACGTGGTGGCTAGGAACACCAGGAACTGACTGAGGTGTATACAGACACCATCCACAGGAGCAAAAGAAATAAAACAACTATGGAGTCGAAAGAAATAAGAGTGTGATTTATAACTGTGCCAATTATGTCTGTATTTTCAACGTGTGCAGAGGACTATTATTTACCTTTTTTATTGGCTTTTAGAAAAGGTTCACCAAATTATTTTAATCTCTTTTATGAAGTCACAGAAATTTAAGCAGTCCGCCCAAGCATTTAAATTTCTGCAACAACTACCTAACAAAGAGTACTGCTTTTCTGTCATTTTTTTATTTGCACGCTGATGTGTGGTCATTCAGCTCTGTGCACCCAGGACAAATGTCTTGATCCCTTGTTGTTCTGATGTACATAAGCGTCCTATCACTGCACTGACTCATGAGACGCCCATTATGTTAAACTGTATTTGCACTGAATTAATCATGTTTGCACTTGCTTATTTGTGTCGTTATTGTTGTGTTTTATTGTTGCATTGCACTGATTAATGAGTTTTTTAGCTTGTTCAGCTGTCCTTGTGCTGAAGTAATCATGTTTGTATTTGTTCATTTTTTGTGCCTTTTAATGGTTGCTTCGTCAACCGAATAAAGTAATCTGAAAGCAGATTGTTTGTGATGGCAGGTGTCAACACTTTTGTGGACCTTTCTATGGGTTATAATTAGGGCTCCCGGTTTTATGGTATTTATTTTTTTGCCATTTCCGTCTGTATTTATCCATATTTATTTTTTGGGCATTTTTTCTGTATTTATCCGCATTTTTTTTTGCCACAAGCAAAAGACGACGCTACAGCTAGTATTTTTCCACATTTATTTCAGTTAAAAAAAAATACATGTGCAACTGCTTGTACACGGACACAAGAGCTGAGGGAATAACAAACTAATTGGCAACGAACGCAAAGCACACCGATCACAATGCAAAAGGGCCACCACAAGCCCCCCCCCTCCCACCCACATGAGGAATCGTATGCAATTCACACACCCATGCATCAAAATAGGCTTACAAACAACCACACACGAGTAAGGGTGCAAAATCCAGCTGTTTAAAACAAAATAGAAACCAACGGTCTTTAATTTGATAGCGCATGGAGGCAAAGGAAAGCACAAATGCAGTGTGCCTGAATCAGCACACTGAAGCCTAACCTGCTGATATGCCAGTTCTCTGTTCAGAGCCCAGCACTGTTGCTGTAATGCCATTCTATCAGATGGCTCAGCAAGTTTAGTGGTGGTTTCTGACATATCGTAAGCTCAAATGTCAGCAGTCACCTTAGTCTTTCATCTATCAAAGGATGGTAAAATTAAAGCCATAACGCTGGTTTGTTTTGCATTTGTTTTTTCAGAGGGGCTGCTAATTTTTACAATGAGTACAATGTCCAACATGTCTCTTTATCGCATTTTAATATTTTATTAACCCGACTGCGTGCGGGCTTTCAGCAGGGTCTCAATAGCTGAGGTGCTGTCATCACCTCACTTCAGGAAAGTATCGTTTTAAGGTCATAGTCGTACAGAGCTTTCAACATGCTAACACAACTATTTAAAAGCACAGCTCGCAGAATACAATGGACACTCCCTGAGCTGCAGTTATCCTAATCCTTCGGCTCAATGAAGGTTAATTGCCGATTCAAAACCCCCTGGTGCTGCCTGTTCATACCTGGTGGGGGGGGGGGGGGTCGGATCCAGAGCCCGAGGCTGCAGCAGGACAGACAGTGTCAAAAGCAGCAATCAAGGGGTCGCCATTAATCTACCCCCTGACTTCACAGAAGTACATTTATCTTGTGAAATGGTGACGGCCTGGCGCAGAGCTCACTGGAGCGACAGAGCCCTGGAGATGCCCAATTCAAAAGAAGGGCTGGGGCAGCAACAAAAGGAACAGAGGTGTGGCAAATCTGGGCTAAGCACGGCAGCGCGGCAAACTTTACTAGTATTTAGCCGTTTCTAAATATAAATACAGACAAAGGAAACCTAGTTTCCCGTCTGTATTTATATGTAAAAATCCGTATAAACGGAAAACTGGGAGCCCTAGTTATAATCCAAGGAAGGATTCATAATTCAGAAGATGTATTCACAGTGAAAAGAAACACATTATTTGGCTGCAGCTAGAGGTGTTGCTGCATTAGCTCCATCAAGACGAAATAGAAACAAATGGGTGGAACCCAGGGCAAAGAGACCCAGATGCCCTTCCTTAGTAACTGCTCTGGTGCCAGCCACAAAGGGCAGTGTGTGCCATTTCAGTGGTGACATGTTTCTTGATCAAGATGTGTTTGAATGTAAGCTAACTCAACTAAACATCAATTGACGAAGATGTGAGTCACACTAAGTTGGCACCAAACAATGTTGGCGAAAGGATAAGTAGATTTAGTAATTTTTTAAAAATATTTAAATCTTTTTATTATGCTTTTTACAGAAAACCAAGAAACGTATAGTAAACTGTCTGACACTGGTTTGACAAGCACATCATACGGTAGAGAATTATACTTAGATGAATTCAGCTGACAATCCGTGAACATAGTTGAAGTCCCTGTAGTCCCTCCATTGGCCCCAGATCTTGTCAAATGTCTGTGGGCAGCCCCTGCTCTCATATATTGTATGCTTGTCATGCATGCCCCAATCCATTCCTGCCCGCCATTGGGATACATTGGGCACCTACTCGCTCTCCCACTTTTGGGTTATGTCTCATTTGGCCACAAAATAAAGTCCACATTACAAAACCGTGCATATTTAAGTAGGGCTTTGTCCCCTCAAATCTCCAGGGTACCTAACTTGCAGGTTAAGCTCATCATTTCCTCCTGGACTGATGAGGGACATCGTCCCAGCTGCGACCAAACCATGTGTACCTGTAGACAGTCCGAGAGTAATTCTGGCGTAGTAAGTGTGGTGTAGGATTTCCAGTTGTATTAATCTAAACGCCTGCTTTAGACGGTAACCTTACATGTGTGGTGCATGCCTCCTCCGCACGCCCTGTCCATCAGAACACCTGGCTTTTCCTACCATCTACTTCGTGATATGTCACAATTGTCCAATAAATCGGAGAGATAGTGTTTCCACATGGGGGGGGGGGAGGGGGCTGTGAGTTGATGGAACTTCAGCAGCGTTTTGTCCGCTACCTCCAGCAGATGCTCCCAATACTCCGAGTGCATGGCAAATCTGCATGCAGCGGAAGTGTTGTGTGGCTCGTAGTTTTTACTGGTTCTGTAATTCCACAAAGAGGACGAGACCCTGTGGCTACCAGATATCCCCCAGTTTCATTATCCCAGTCACTTCCCATTGTGTTTTCCCAAACTCTATCCATTGGTTTGGTATATAGCATATATCCATGAGAGAAACTCCTTTCTAAATTCCATCTTGCCCTAAGCTACCCATTAGTAATCCAACTCAACTGAGTCAAAGGTTGGTTCTGCATCCATGGCCAACAGTACAGCCAGCCCCCCTAAGTCATATATCTGAAGAGGCGCTGCAGGTTATAACAACTGGCACACATAAGCAGAAAACTTGATTGATACACCAATCAGCTGTGTCAGCAGCTCAGCCAAGATTTAAACTTCAGAATTAAGTAGGGTGGTGAATCTGTAGGAGGAACATTGTTTCAGAGGCATACCATCCTTATGAATCAGGACATTCGTGGTGGCCCTCTGGTCCCCGGTTAGACTCTTCTTCTCCACCTTCACTGCATACAACATCTTGCGTATCGGCTCGGGCACCAATCTTTCCACACATCTGTAGAATAAGGAGGGAGGCCATTTGACCCAGGGGTTTTACCCCTCTGGAGTTGATGGATGGCTTCCCAGATCTCCTTGGCCCTAATCTCTCTGTTCAGGGCCAAGAGTCATTGGTAGAGGAGTGGGTAGGTTTTTCACAAATCTCTGGAGATCCACTCTGGACTGGTCAGCTCCAGAGCTATGGTAGATTGGGAAAGCATTAGAAATTGCCTCCACTGTAATTGATCCACCCTCACCCTCTTAAGATCTTTTACTTGGTGTATCTAGTAGTGTCTCCCCTTCTCATGCTACGCCAGCTAGGTTAGAGGTTTCCCAGCTTTATTTCCCACTTCTTATAACCTGTATGGTTGCGCTCGATACTGGGCCCTTGCCTCTTCCTCTGCCAAGCATTAAAACTCCTCCCTGATTAGAGCGATGCAGTGCTGGGTAGGAGGAGACGTTTGAAGGGCATATTGGCCCTTCCACTCAAACAGGCATGATTCGAGGCCAGTTACCGCCATTGTTTTCTCTCTTCATTTCCAGGTTATGTGGGATATCAGACTCCCCTCTAATGACTGCCTTGAAGGCCTCAAAAGTCACAGCCTTGGAGGACACTGGTCCTACGTTCTCCTTAAAGTACAACTCTGTGGAAGAGGACAGGTGCTTTCTAGTATTTGAGTCGTCAAGCTCCCAGACGTCTGGATGCCTGCACCCCTCAGCGCTGCTGTCCCAACCTAGAATAAATCGAGAAGTGACCTGTAGCTCCCCTTGTTGTGTAGCAGATCTTTCGGTACTGCCACCCCGTGTCTTGGATGAGGAAGTTGTTAAATCTAGACATAGAAATGGTCGCCATAGAAGCACTGCACTTCTGTAGGTTGAGTGCCCTGCCAGATATCCAACAGCTTGCAGACTTGTGTGCCTCCCTGCGAGAAGCTGTCCCCCGGTAAGCCTGCACAACTCCCCTTCAAGGTAGGATTGAAATCACCCCCCCCCCCCTGTTGGAGTGTGGTTGCCTGAGGAGCCTGTACTAGCTAGTGCCCCAGCTTCTGGACCATGTCCAGCTGGAGGTCAAGCGGGAAATACCAAGAAGCAATCTGCATCCGCTTTCCACACTAATTGCCCAGGAACATTGCATAACATTCCCTGGACCAATCCATGTGTTGTTAGCTACTGGTAGTAGAAACATCCTGACTAGTAAGCCCACACCTTATGAGCCAGAGGAGAATCCAAAGTGTACCAGGGCCCTGTAGAGGCCCCGCCCAGGAATGCACAGTTGTTACCCACAAAGTGGATCTCTTTCAGCAAAACCAAGTTAGGGCTGAGCCAAAACAGAAACCGAACCCCCATCCCTCTCTTGAACCTATTTCCCAGGTTGTTTACATTCCAGTACAGAAGTATGAGCCCCTGCCACTGTGTATCAGGTGCCATCTCCTCTCGTGTCCCAAAAGGTCATTAAATGGTCCCCAAGATGGAATTGCAAGCCCTTTCATGTGTGCATCAGCTGTAGTATCAGACCCCCCTAAACAACTCACCTTCACCCTACTACCCCAGGTTATGAGTGTAGACCTACCCGCATCCCCAATGCCTGTGGTGTCTGCCGTCTAGCCGTAACCAACATGAAGGTTGTTGAAATCTTAGTGTCCACTAATCTTGGTCTCCTTCTTGAGAAGTCTGTTGAGCTGTCTTTAGTCCCAAATGTCACTACTAGTCCCAACACTTATCTCGCTGCTTGTCGCTGTGGCTTCTGGCTCCTGTATCAGTTCGCATCACTCTACCCCCCCCGATTAGCTTGGACCCACCAGCACTGCCTGAAGGGATCACTACTCGTTCCGCTGAGGCTGAGAGGGTTTGCAAGCTCTCTCACCATGATTATTGCACCAATGGCCACCTCTCCAACCAGTCCCATGCCACCTCGAGAGAGGAGCAGAAGTCCAATTTAGCACTATCCAGGAGGCACAGTTCTAACCGCAATTGCATGGAGTATTGCAGATTGCATTTTTAGAGTTCCTGCTTGATCTTATTGAACCAACACCATTGTGATTGTAACTCCTGGGTAAAATCTGGGATCAGCATGACTGTGTAGACCTTGTTCTCGAGTTGCATGGAATACGCTTTCTTAGTCTTTCAAATTTAGAAATAGGACTCTTATCAGTCTTGTACATGCCCTGGGCTTATGAGGTGCTTGAGGCACTTTGTGGGGCCGCTCTGCTGCAAACTGTTGAGAATTTGCTAGTGTTCACCTTTGTGAAAATGAAGTCTTCAACTAATTTTCCCACATCCATCCCCTCTGCATGATGTGTAGGTTGTTGCAGCAGCAAATCTGTCTTTCACCTCCTCTGCCCTGAGATGTAGTTCTGCATCCAGGGGCATGATGGAAGTGCTGTGATCCTTCAGAGTTGCCTCCACAGTAGTCACTCGCTCTGCAATCTTCTCAATTTCAGCCCGGATCAGTGTGACATTCACTGTTACTGTGTGAATTTTCATCTCAAGGGCTGCACTGGAGACCTGGATGGCCTGAAGCGTTTTTTTAAGCATAGGGCCCTGATTGTCCATAGTCCTGTCCTCCACCTCCACTGAGCTGTCCCCTCCACAGGCCCCTCCTTATTCGTGAACACTTATTTGTCCAGTCTGTTGGCATGAGTCACCTTTGGACCTTTCTCCCTCACTATTGTAGCACGTTGCACAGGGTTCCCGCTCCCCCATGTCCTCCTCAGGCTCTCAGAGCCCAGGCCTGGGCCACAGGATGTATCTGCCCCTGCCTGGCAGTGCGCCATGTCTGTTATGAGGTGGGGGAAGGGTCCAGATGTCACTAACCCCTCTGTTAGGGCCAAAGATGGGAGGGGGGCTGGGGGGGGTCATAGAATGTCCACCCCCCTGTGGCTCCTTGGGCTGTAGTCTGGGCTCACCTGGCTAGTGAGGTTCCTGTTGGCACGTTCCACTGCACTCATGGCTTAAAATATGGCCCCCCAGGGCGGAGAACAACTTTAGAGTCCCGTTCAGCGAGGGTCAGGTGCACAGGAGGCCCACTTGTCATCCTTCACTTCTAGCTGTGGCATGGGTGCTGTCTGCCCACCATTGTGGAAGTGCAGTGCCTCAGCAGAACAGGTGTTTCAAAATGGAAGTGCCCTCTGGGTCATCCGACCCACCAGGCGCTGCCCCTGCGACCCCAGGAGCAACGGATGGACATTGTGGTGGGTCATAGCTAGCAGGAGCTCACATGCCAGAGTTTTCTTGAGCATTCTCATTCAGCAACATTTTCCACAAAAAAACCTGCAGTCTGAATATTGAGTGATCATGATCCTAACGTTGAAAAAAACCTGGAGCAGTTGAGAATACATTTACGTCTTTAAATGCCACCTGCACCAGGAGCCACTCAAATATCTGTTTTCACTGACAAATAAACAGACTGGGTTATAACATTTCATGTTTTGGTAATTGCATCCTCCAACCACATCCTGTGCCACCTGATCTTGACTGAACCACCTTTATCATCTCTAGAGTGCTTTACTATAAGCATTACAAAAGCAGAGGATAAGATGTCAACACAAATGTTCTGTCATTTACTGAGAGAACTTTGTAGCAATCCATCCTGAGTGTTAGACCTGGTACCATTGGTGTGAGTCTTCCTTCCATTTTTCACTGATTGCCTCCTCTGTTTTTGATCTGTTTGCTGGTTTAGATGCTGTGGGCACTGTGCCATTGCTATTCAGTGACACAGTGCAAGTGCTCCCTATGTTAAATTGATGTATTGATTAGTGACTCCATGATTGGGTTATTTGATTTACTTGTAAAACCTTAGTGTAGTGCACCATGTGTGCCCAGGGCCTGTAAATCAAATGCTGCTGGTGGGCTGACAGCACTGATTGTGCCACCCGCAGAAGCAGCTTGTAAAGTGTGTCTCAGGCCTGCCATTGCAGAGCCTGTGTGCAGTCTGGTACTGCCATGTCAGCTTGGTAAGTGCACCCCCTTGCCAGTCCCCAAACCTTCCCTTTTCTACATATCAGACACCCCTAAGGTAGGCCCAAGGGCAGGGTGCATTGTATGTAAAAGGTAAGACATGCCCTGATGTGTGTGGCATGTTCTGATTGTGAATTACAGCCATTTTCGTTTTTCATTATTGCAAGGCTACCTGTCCCTATAAGCCAGAATGGGCAGTTTGATTATAACATTTTATAATCCCAACTGACCCAGGGAACATGGTAGAAATTCGAGTTTAGTATGCCTGAACTCAGAATGATAAAATACATCTTTTAGTGAAGTTGGTTTTAACATTCTGTGTTTGAAAATACCACTTTTAGAAAGTAGGTATTTTCTTACCTAACCATCCAGTCTACCCCTGCTAGCTTGTGGATTGTATGTCTGGTTTTGTGAGTGACAGGGGCTGGGAGACTTCAGGAGACAGGGTGAGCCAACACAATGCTGAATAGACCTATCTGCATGTAGAGTGGTGGGAGGAGTTGCACCTGGGCCTGAATAGGGCTGTGCCTGCCTTACACAATGCTGGCTCCACCGCCTGTGGTGTGTCTGAGGACCCTGGCCCACCCTGCCTAAGGAAAGGAGGAGTCCTGTAAACAAAGTGCTCCAGGACTGCACAGAACTGGTTTGGACTAGGTACAGGCCCCTCTGCCTTCAGAGGACAAAGGATTTTGCAGTATAAATATGGGTGACCCAGACCCCAAGACTTCAGATCACTTCTGGAACAACAAGACAAACCTTTGCCAAGGAGAAAAAGCAAGGCAGCTGCAGGAGTTTGAACTGCCCCCTGCCAGTGTGCTGTTTTGCTGAGTTGGCCTGCAGTGGTGTCTTTTTTGCCAAGAAAAGGAGAAGGAACTTTTAAAGAACTTTCATCACCTTGCAGAATATTTCTCCAAGGGCTTAAACTTGTGCTTGCCTCCTGCTGAAGTCTCGGGGACAAAAGACTTCACCACCAGCTCCCCTCTGAATTTCCTTGCTGGTAATTTTGTCTGCAGAAGCCTGGTTTTGGCTAGGAGCTGGAAGCGCGACTCAACGAGAAGAAATGTGTCGCAGTCACAGCTGTTGCCGTCGCATCGCCAGAGAAGTGTGTCACCGCCACAGAGTTCGCCGCACGGCTGCTGGGCGTGCACATATCGTCTTCAAAGCATCACATCAAAGGCGCCATCTCTTTGCATCGCACCAGATTGTTGCATCGCATCGAGGAGCCATCTTGCTGTGCTGTAACCGGACCGCAGTACGAGAAACAACGCATCCTCTCCTCTCCGGTAAGGAACAAAACGCATCTCCTACTCTGCACAAGCATTGAGGATGACGCATTGCCTCCCCCGAAGATGGGAACCAACGCATCTCCCTCCCTGCGACCCTCCCTCCCTGTTTGTTTTGCGTTACGCATCAAGGTACTTTTCTGAGAAACGTGTCGCATTTATCATCAACTTGAACTAAGTTACTTCTACCATCTTTAAGTCTATTTTAAGTACAGTATTGTGGGTTTTTGTCGTTTGTGGTCTTGTGTTAAGTCTATATAAAGAATACTTATTTTTATAAAACCTGTGTGGTGTCCATCTGTAGTGTTTTTACTCTGGTACTATATGTGTTCCCAAATGCTTAACACACTGCCTCTGAGATAAGCCTGTCTGCTCGTGCCAATCTACCAGGAGGGTGAGCAGGGGTTATTCAGCAGTGTAATCCCCTTTCCATGACTAGGAACAAGGGTCCCTATTTGGTCAAAGGTACCTACCTCTGCCAACTAGAGACCCCCAGTTCTAACGTTGGTGGTCAGCGGTGAGGATTCTGGACTTGCATTTGTGACTCATATACAGTAATTGGTGTACACTACGAGTGAGTGCAGACCAAACGCAACCACATACTTTTTTTGGGGTAGAATTCTTTTTCCTTGGACTGTTATTTTTCCTGAGAACTGCCAATTCGTACTGCCATGAGCAGACCAGCAACTGTTGCATTTATGGATCTAGATTTTGAGAAAGAGAGGTTGGAAAACTACAATTTGAAACAGCTTAAGCACCTCTGCAGAAAATATTAAAATGCTACCCATGGCATTTCCAAAAAGGATGAGTACCAAAAGGCGCTGAGGGCCTGGGTAGAAGCAAGAAATGCCCCTGAGCTGGTGGTGGAGCCAGCTGGGGATGCAGATGGGCAGCTGGATTGGCCAGTGTTTCCAGCTAGGGAAGAGGTACCGTCCCCACCTGGCAGTAGCATCTCTTTCAAAGGCCTGCCCCCCGAGAGTTGGAAGACAGGGAGAGAAATAAGGTGCACAGAATGGAGATGGCCAAGCTTAAGATGGAGGGTCAGAGGGACCTAGAGAATAGCAGATTGTCCTTGGAAAGAGAGAGAATGAGATTGGAACATAAGAGAATGTTGAGGGAGTTAGAGCTCAATGCAAAGGGCTTAGAAATCAATCCCTCTGGTGGCAGCGGATAATCTGTGCCTTCAGAATGCAGGATATATATCCCCAAGGATGTCATCAAAGATTTCCATAAGCATGAAGATATTGGGCAGTGATGTGCAGCCTATGAGATAGCAATGTTGGCCCACTGGGTCCCTGAGAAGGTTGTGGGGCCGCTTTGTGAGTGAAGGGAGCGATACATTGTTAGACCTACCCAGTGAGAATAGGATGTCTTATGCCCACATGAAGGAAGCCCTGATGACAAGGTATGGTTTGACCCCAGAACTCTATAGACAGAGGTTCAGGAATTGTAAGAAGCTGGAGGCAACCACTTGGGTAGAATATGGATCTTTCTTTTGCAGAGCTATGGATGGTTGGGTGAAGGGTAGCAAAGTGGATACTTTTGAAGCGCTTTATGGTTTATTTGCATGGGAGCCCTTGTCTGCTAATTGTTTTCCAGAGGTACGCCAGCACCTTATTGATAGCAAGTTAACTAACCCTAGGAAGCTTGCTGAAGAGGCAGACCGCTGGGTCAATACCCGGGTCCACAAGGGTAACGTGGGAGACTTTGCCAAAGATGGGCAGGGTCCCCAGCAGAAGAGTGGGGGGGAAAGGGTAAACAGAGGGAGTTTCAGAAAGGGCCCCATAGTAATTCCCAAGGGAATCATGGAAAAGTTTCCCAGCCTCCCCCTGAGAAAGTCAGAGCCCCCGACAGGTAAACCTGTTCACAGGGGGCCAGCTACATGCTTTCAGTGTAAGCAAGTGGGACACCGTTGGTATGATCCCCAGTGTCCTCAAAAGAGTCAGTATGTGCCACCCCATGCACCACCCCGTCAGATGGCGAGTGTAGCCCTGGGGGGGGGGGTAGGAGATGGGTGCCCAAGGTGGGTGGGGCCCGCAGAAATGTCCCTTGTCTCTTTAGGAGACTTTGAGAGGGTCCCTAAGACCCAGCTGCCTGATAACACTAAGAAATACAGGCAGTGGGTGACCATCAATAGCCATAGGGTGGAAGCTCTGAGAGACACCGGGGCTAGTGTGACAGCTGTCAATTGCCGGTTTGTGTCCAAAGAGCAGGTTATCTTTCCTGTAGTTGCTGCGGACAACTCGCAGAGCCAGTGTGATGTGGCTCAAGTTCCCTTTGAGTTGGGGGGGTGGGGTCTCAGGTACTCTTCAAGTAGCTGTCAGGCCAGCCATGCTTGTTGATTGTCTGTTGGGCAATGATTTAGAGAGCTCTCCTTGGGCTGAGGTGGAGAGAATGTCTCATTTGGAGATGTTGGGTCTGCCTGAGTGGGCCTGTGTGAGCACTTGGTCTATGACAGCCGGTAGGGGTGTTCAAGAGATCCTGGAGCCTGAAAGTATGGTCCATGTACCTGCTTAAAGAGCAGAGGTAGGGGGTGCTGTAAACCAGCCCCCATTATTCCCACAGTCCAGGAGGAGGCAGACCTTGAGGGGGGCGACCTGGAACCTACAGGGGAGCAAGTTGCTGAACTGGGAGACCTGCCTGAGCTGACCCATTGGCAGCAAGGAGGAGGGCCCTCCAGGGAGGAATTTTGTGCAGAACAGAAGTGCCTTTCTCTTGTGGGTTTGCGGCAACAGACCACAAACCAGCCAGCAGGTGATCAGTCTGGATCACATTGGATCTACTGGGTGAACGATCTCCTGTATAGCGAGCCTAAGGTTGCTGAGCCTGGGTCAGCCCATGTGCTGGTGGTACCCCAGCGCTTCAGAGCCTTCTTACTGGGGTTGGCTCATGATGTTCCTTTAGCTGGACATCTGGGGCAGGACAAGACCTTTGAAAGGCTTGTCACCCACTTTTATTGGCCCCAGATGCGGAAGAGTTCAGACACTCATTGTAGGACTTGTCAAACTTGCCAGGTACAAGGGAAAAGTGGAAGGAAGCAAAAGGCTCCTCTCCAACCTTTCCCTGTAGTCAGTACCCCCATTGAACGGGTGGGCATTGACATTTTGGGGCCACTGGACCCCAAGACAGCCATGGGCAACAGGTTTATCCTGGTCTTGGTGGACCATGCTACCCGGTGCCCGGAAGTCATCCCGCTCAGGACAATGACTGCCCCCGTGGTGGGAAGAGCACTGATGGGGATTTTTTCCTGTGTGGGGTTCCCCAGAGAGGTGGTGTCAGACCGTGATACAAACTTCATATCTAATTATAAGAAGTCCCTGTGGCAGGAGTGTGGTGTTAGATACAAGTTCACCACTCCTTACCACCCCCAAGGTAATGGGCTGGTTGAGAGATTCAACTGGACCTTTAAAGGAATGAGTATGGGTCTTGAGGAGCCTATGAGGCGTAAGTGGGATGTCCTCTTGCCATGCCTTCGTCTTTGCTTACCGTGAGGTGCCACAGAAGTCCCTAGGGTTCAGTCCCTCTGAAATGCTGTATGGACACCCGGTAAGAGGACCTTTGAGTCTGGTCAAGGAAGGCTGGGAGCAATCTCCCAGGAAATTTCCACAGGATGTATACAGTTACATGCTGGCCTTCAGGAACCAAACTAGGCGATTCAGACAACTCGCTCAGGTGAATCTGGAAGCCAGCCAGGTGTAAATGAAGCGGTGGTACGATCATAATGCCTCTCTGATTGAGCTTCAATCTGGTCAGAAAGTTTGAGTCACAGCCCCTGGAGAACCCTGTGCGCTCCAGGACAGGTGGACTGGACCATTTGAGGTGGTGGAGCGCAAGAGTGATGTAACCTACCTGGTGAACTTGTGATCTACTAGGAACCCTTTGCGGGTCCTGCATGTTAACCGCCTTAAGCCCCACTTGGAAAGGTCTAAAGTGGGCATGCTCTTAGCGACAGATGATGGAATGGAGGAGGAGACCGAGCCTCTTCCTGACCTCCTGTCTGCAACAGAGCAAGATGGGTCAGTGGATGGTGTTATCCTCTCTGCCACACTGGCCCCTGAGCAGCAGAATGATTGTCGCCAACTGTTGGGGCAATTCTCTCATTTGTTCTCCCTGGTGTCACTGAGTGGTGCGTCCATGATGTGGACACTGGGGACAGTCCTCCTGTGAAGCACAAGGTTTACAGAGTGACTGATGGGGTCAGAGCTTACATCAAGGAGGAGGTCCCCAAGATGTTTGCGTTCGGGGTGATTGAATCCTCTAACAGCCCTTGGACCAGCCCAGTGGTCTTGGTCCCAAAGGCTGCCGCGCCCGGTGCCACACCCGAACTCCAGTTCTGTGTGGACTACTGAGGTCTCAATTCAGTCATCAGGACTGACGCGCGCCCCATCCCCAGGGCTAATGAGCTCATTGATCGGTTAGGGGCCGCACGGTACCTCAGCATGTTTATTTTGACGTCTGGGTACTGGCAGATCGCCTTGACTGATGGAGCCAAAGAGAGGTCAGCATTCTCCATACCAGATGGGCACTACCAATTCCGGGTTATTCCCTTTGGGATGAAGAATGCCCCTGCTACCTTTCACAGGTTGTCAACCAGGTGTTGGCTGGACTGGAGGATTTCAGTGCCGCCTACCTGGATGACATTGCAGTGTTCAGCACCAGTTGGTAAGAACATCTGCACCACCTCTGGGAAGTGTTGATGGCCCTGCGAAAGGCAGGCCTCGCAATCAAGGCAAGTAAGTGCCAGATCAGGCAGGGTTTCGTGGTGTACTTGGGGCACCAGGTGGGGAGCGGCCAGGTGGTGCCCCTACAACCCAAGATTGATACCATCCTGGCATGGGAATCCCCCAAGACTCAGACACAGGTGAGAGCCTTTTTAGTACTCCCAGAGTACTACAGGAGGTTTGTCAAGGGGTATGGGAACATTGTTGCACCCTTGACTGAGCTGACTTCCAGGAAGCAGCCCAAGAAAGTGAACTGGACTGACACCTCTCAGAAGGCTTTTGATGCCCTGAAAACTGCCATGTGCACAGCACCCGTGCTTCAGGCGCCCAACTTCTCAAAGAAATTTATTGTCCAAACATACGCTTCAGAGCATGGTGTGGGGGCTGTTCTATCACAGATTAATGAGGAGGGCCTAGACCAACCTGTAGCCTTCATCAGTAGTAGGTTACTTCCACGGGAACAGAGGTGGAGTGCCATTGAGGGTGAGGCATTTGCTGTGGTCTGGGCACTGAAGAAGTTGAGACCATACCTGTTTGGGACTCACTTCCGGGTTCAGACAGACCACGGGCCCCTCAGATGATTGATGCAGATGAGGGGTGAGAACCCAAAGTTGTTGAGGTGGTCCATTTCCCTACCAGGGGATGGACTTTACCGTGGAACACCGCCCTGGTACAGAACACGCCAATACTGATGGTCTCTCCAGACTTTTCCGCCTTAGTGAAGAGAACTGCCAGGGGGAAAGGATAGTTCTCCCTACATTTCAGCTGGAGGGGACACGTGTTAGACCTGGTACCATTGGCATGAGTCTCCCTTCCATTTCTCACTGATTGCCTTCTCTGTTTTTGATCTCTTTGCTGGTTTAGATGCTTTGGGCACTGTGCCACTGCTATTCAGTGCCACAGTGCAAGTGCTCCCTATGTTAATCTGATGTATTGATTAGTGACTCTATGATTGGCTTATTTGATTTACTTGTCAGACCTTAGTATAGTGCACCATGTGTGCCCAGGGTCTGTAAATCAAATCTGACCGCACTGATTGTGCCACCCACAGAAGCAGCTTGTAAAGTGTGTCTCAGGCCTGCCATTGCAGAGCCTGTGTGCAATCTAGTACTGCCATGTCGACTTGGTGAGTGCACCAACTTGCCAGTCCCCAAACCTTCCCTTTTCTACATATCAGACACCCCTAAGGAAGGCCCAAGGGCAGGGTACATTGTATGTAAAAGGTAGGACATGCCCTGATGTGTGTGGCATGTCCTGATAGTGAAAAACAAAAATGGCTGTAATTCACTATTGCAAGGCTACCTGTACCCATAGGCCAGAATGGGCAATTTGATTTTAACATCTTATAATCCCAACTGACCGAGGGAACATGGTAGAAATTCAAGTTTAGTATGCCTGAACTCAGAATGTTAAAATACATGTTTTAGTGAAGTTGGTTTTAAAATTGTGTGCTTGAAAAAACCTCTTTTAGAAAGTAGGTATTTTCTTACCTAACCATCCAGCCTGCCCCTGCTAGCTTGTGTATTGTATGTCTGGTTTTGTGAGTGACCGTGGCTGGGAGACTCCAGGAGACAGAGTGAGTCAGAACAAGGCTGAATAGACCTATCTGCATGTAGAGTGGTGGAAGGAGTAGCACCTAGGCCTGAATAGGGCTGTGCTTGCCTTTCACACTGCTAGTGCCACCTCCTGTGGTGTGTCTGAGGACCCTGGCCCACCCTGCCAAAGGAAAGAAGGAGTCCTGTAAACAAAGTGCTCCAGGACTGCACAGAACTGGTTTGGACTAGGTACAGGCCCCTCTGCCTTCAAAGGATCTTGCAGTATAAATATGGCGACCTAGACCCCAAGACTTTAGATCACTTCTGGAACAACAAGACAAACCTTTGCCAAGGAGAAGAACCAAGGAAGCTGCAGGAGGTTGGACTGCCCCCCTGCCAGTGTGCTGTTTTACTGGGTTGGCCTGCAGTGTTGTCTTCTTTGCCAAGGAAAGGAGAAGGAACTTTTAAAGAACTTTCATCATCATGCAGAATATTTCTCCAAGGGCTTAAACTTGTGATTGCCTCCTGCTGAAGTCTCAGGGACAAAAGACTTCACCACCAGCTCCCCTCTGAATTTTCTTGCTGGGAATTCCGTCTGCAGAAGCCTGCGTGTCGCTGGGAGCTGGAAGCGCGACTCAATGAGAAGAAGCATGTCGCAGTCGCGGCTGTTGCCGTCGCATCGCCAGAGAAGTGTGTCACCGTCACAGAGTTTGCTGCACGGCCACCGGGCCTGCACGTATCATCCTCACGTCGTCGCATCGCATCAAGGGCGCCATCTTATCGCATCGCACCGGATTGTTGCATCGCATCGAGGCGCCATCTTGCCACACCGTAACCGGAACGCAGTACGAGAATCAACGCATCACCTCCTCTCCGGTAAGGAACAAGATGCATCCCCCTACTCTGCGCAAACATTGAGGAGTGATGAATCACCTCCCCCAAAGCAAAGATCGGACGCATCTCCATCCCTGCAAACCTTTTGTTTGTTTTGCGTTCCACATCCAGGTACTTTTGTGAGAATTGTCGCGTTTATCTTCAACTTGAACTAAGTTACTTCTACGATCTTTAAGTCTATTTTGAGTACAGTATTGTGAATTTGTTTGTGGTCTTCTGTTAAGCCTATATAAAGAATACTTATTTATATAAAACCTGTGTGGTGTCCATCTGTAGTGTTTTCACTGTGTTACTGTATGTGTTCCCAAATGCTCAACACACTGCCTCTGCGATAAGCCTGTCTGCTCGTGCCAAGCTACCATTGGAGTAAGGCGTTATCCAGGAGTGTAATCCCCTTTCCCCTTTCCCTGTCTAGCAGCAAGGGTCCCTATTTGGTCAAAGGTACCTACCTCTGCCAACTAGAGACCCCCAGTTCTAACACTGATGATAACTATCAAGGTGATACTGGCATGTCAATCTGAGGATGAGAAATCTTGGTTAGTTCTTCAGTAACATCTATTTCTTTAACTCATGATTTATCTGCAAGCACTCATGCCAGCCAATCAAAAGACACCAAGACTTCATTGAATACTGTTAGATATTGGGTTATGAGTTGAGAGAGGTCACAGCCCCATTCAGATAGCAACCACAATCCTTGTTAGGGTGAACCACAACAGTCACTAAATTAACCTGTGCTTAATCCTCTAGAAGCTTGACACAAAGCAGTCAGGCTTAACTTAGAGGCAATGCGCAAAGTATTTATACTAAAGTGAAAACACAACACAAGCAAGTTCTTCCCTTCCCCTTTCAAGGCTGCAAAATGTCTGGGGTTGAAAAAAGGCAGGCAGGCTTGGTGTCAGTTTCCTCTGTGCATATGAGAGTCAGATATTTTTGAAGTGCAAATGGGGCTGGGCAAAGATCCTCTCCAGTCACCCTGCCAGGATGGCTCGTCCAGTTCACACCTAAGTACCATTTGTGTCGCTGTGTGAAAGGAATGCAAAACCCCAAAAGCAGAGTCATTTATAATTATGTGACTCAGGATACTGGCAAACAGCACAAATAGGTAGGATAAGAAAATTGCAACCTTCTAGAAGTATGCACTATGGGGTTGGGCCCTTTATAAACAGCTGGGTTAGGCCACCAACTTTCTAAAAGTGACATTTTCATAATTGGGTCTTAAAAGCCGAATTTACCATTAAGGAGGATTTAAAATTTCAATTATTTTGAGTCTAAACAGCATATCTTTTTCTGCTCCCAACCGAGCACTTAATAAATTTAATAACGTAACCCAGTATTCGTCAATAGGAGGGATAGGCCTTACAACAATCAATCAGGCGTTTGTTAAGTGTGACTACTCCCCAGTAAGGGTCTCAAGGCGCTGGAGGTGGGTGCATGTTTCAGTCCATCAAGGAAAGGGTCTGTCGAAGAGCCATGCTTTGAGGTTTCGTGCGAAGATGGGGAGCGATGTTGCCTGTCTGAGGTGGAGCGGAAGGGCGTTCCAGGCTCTGGCCGCGAGGAAGGAGAAGGAGCGGCCTCCCGATCTGGTCTTTCTGGTGCGGGGGACCACGGCATAGGAGAGCTGGGCTGATCGTAGGGTCCTTTGGGGTGGGTGGAATTTGAGTCGCCTGTTAAGGTATGCTTGTCCGGTGTCGTGGACTGCCTTGTGTGCATGGGTGAGCATCTTGAAGGTGACTCTAGCCTCGATGGGGAGCCAGTGGAGTATGTGCAGATGCTTGGAGATGTGGCAGTGTCTTGGCAGGTTGAGGACCAGTCTTGCGGCGGCGTTCTGGATGTTCTGTAGCTTGCGGGTGAGGTTTTTGTTTATTCAGGCGTAGAGTGCATTGCCGTAGTTGTCTGCTGGTGACCAGGGCGTGAGTGACGGTCTTCCTGTGTTCGTGGGGGATCCATTTGAACGTCTTACATAGGAGGCGGAGGGTGTGGAAGTAGGGGGACGAGACGGAGTTGAACTGGCAGTCCATTTTTTCAGCTCGGAGTTCAGGATGATTCCTAGGTTGCGTGCGTGGTCCGTGGGGCTGGGTGGGCTTCCGAAGGCGGGGGGCCACCAGGTGTCATTCCTGGCATCGGGGTTTGGGCCCATGATGAGTACTTCTGTTTTGTTGGTGTTAAGTTGTAGGCAGCTGTTTTTCATCCATTTGGCGATGGCTTCCATGCCTTCTCGAAAGTTGTGTCTGGCGGTGTTGGGTTCGTTGGACAGGGAGAGGATAAGTTGGGTGTCGTCTGCATATGACACAATGTTGAGTTCATAGGTTCTGACGATGAGGGCTAATGGAGCCATGTAGACGTTGACGAGCGTACGGCTGAGGGAGGAACCCTAGGGGACTCCGCAGGTGGTTGGTGTATGGTCTGAGAGGAAAGGGGGGAGTCTGACCCGCTGTGTTCTGCCGGAGAGGAAGGAGTGGGTCCAGTTGAGGGCCTTGTCCTGGATCCCTGCGTCGTGGAGTCTGCATATTGGGGTGTGGTGAGAGACTGTGTCGAACGCGGCTGAGAGGTCGAGGAGGATGAGGGCTACTGTTCCTACTTCGTCCAGTAGAGTGCTGGTGTCATCTGTTGCGGTGAGGAGGGCGGTTTCCGTACTGTTTTTTTTTCTGTAGCTGGATTGGGAGGGGTTGAGGATGTTGTGCTCTTAAATGAATGTAGCGAGTTGGCTATTGATGGCTTTCGCTGGGGACAGGAGCAGGGAGATGTGTCTGTAGTTTTTGAGGTCGGTGGGGTCCACCGAGGGTTTCTTCAGGAGGGGGTTCACCTCTACTTGTTTTCAGTCGTCTGGGAACGAGGCGGTTGCCTGGGAGTGGTTGATGGTGTGGCGGAGCATGGGTGTGATGGGGACAGGTTTCTGTGGGGGCCCCAGAGTGGATTGACTTCATTGTCTTAAGTGTGACTTCAGTGGTGAGGGCTGTCCTGTTGTCAATCGCTGAGTTCCAGGTGTCGGGGTGGTTGGTGAGGGTTCAGTGTGTTGGTTGTCTTCGTCGAAGTTGTCTATGCTCTTGATTTTGTGGTGAAAAAAGGTGCTAAGTTTGTCGCAGAGGTCTTGTGAGGGAGGGATGTCAGTAGACTCGCTGGTGGGTTGGGCAAACTCCTTGATGGTGATGAAGAGTTCTTTGCTGTTGTGTGCTTGTGTGGAGATTCTGTCTTTAATCCCTTTTTGCCTCATTTTTCTGGTGAGTTGGTGGTGGGCGTTGGTGGCAGCTCTGAAGTTGTTGTGGGCTTCTGTGGATTTGGTGTTCCTGCAGGCCTTTTTGAGGTGGCAGTAAGTGCCTCTGGACTCTTGAAGTTCGGTGGTAAACCATCTGGCTTTCTTGGCGTGGGAGTTGCTGTTTTTCTTGAGGGGGGCTATGGTGTTGGCGCTGTTGGAGATCCATCTGTGCAGGGTTCGGGCTGCGGTGTTGGGGTCGTCGTTTTCCGTGATTGTTGGGGTGGAGTTGCTGAGTGAGGAGGTAAACTGGTCGTCTGTGATTTTGGTCCAGTTTCTTTGTGAGAGCAGGTGCTGGTGTCTGTGGATGGTGGGTGTTCTGAAGGTGAAGTGGACGCATCAATGGTCAGTCCATGGGAGTTCGGTGGTGTGGCTGAAGGTGATGGAGTTTCCTGTTGTGAAGTGGGGGTCAAGGGTGTGTCCTGCTGAGTGCGTGGGTTCGATCACAATCTGGCAGAGTCCAATGTTGTGGAGGTTGTTCAGGAGGGATGCGGTGTTGGGGTCCAGTTGGTTGTCAAGTTGAGGTCTCCCAGCAGGGTATAGTTGGTTGATACAACGGCTTGCGGGGAGATGATGTCCGTGATGGAGTTGGAGAAAGCTCCGCAGGGTCAAGGGGGTTGGTAGATGATGGTTCCTCAGAGGGTGGTGGTAGGGCTGGTCAGTATCTTTTTTTTTTTATTCATTTATTTTTGAGTTTTATAGAGCGAGAACTTGACCCGTTAGGGTATCTAAGTGCTTTACAGGAATCAAGCAGTAGTATACAAAAGACTTGGAGGGAGGGCTGGATACAAAGGGATAAAAGTGACAAAATAGAATTTACATTTAATGAGAAACGAAGGTCCCCAGGTCCTTGTAGGGATGCCCGGAGGTGCCGGGAGGATAGTGTCTGTGTACTCCAGGGGATGCATTAGAAAGGAAATAGAGCAAGGTCTCTGTGTGAAATGGAGGCAAAATTTAGGTGAGGAATTTGCCCTTTAGGAATGTTTTGGCATCCTTTTTGAAGCAAGTCAGAGAAGGGATTCTTCTGGTGGGGGGCAGGAGTGAGTTCCATATTCTTGGAGCGGCCCCAGAGAAAGCCCGAGTGTAAGTTTTCTTTTTCTGAAAACATGCAGGTTGGAGCAAGAGGTCTCTGGAGAACTGCAAGTTTCTGGTTCTTCCAGATATCACGAGTTTCTGGGCAAGATATGCAGGGGAGTTTGAGTATAATGCCTTGTGTGTGATACATGCCATTTTGAGTTGGATTCTGGCCTGTAGAGGAAGCCAGTTCATAGCTTTCTCGTGGTGAAATGTGGTCGAACTTCCTTGAGCCTGTTAGTAGCCTGCCGACTGCGTTGAGGCAGGCTTTTAAAAATGCTAGGGAGATCTTGGATAAACCCGAGAGGGTAGACTGCCATATTCCAGTCTAGAGATGACTAGTGCTTGGACTGCCATTTTTAGGTCAGGAATATCAAGGCAGGGTTTCAGTTTCCTTAGATAGCTCAGGTGGAATCTGGCTGATTTGACCATCGAGTTGATGTGGTCCCTCATGTTCAAGTTACAGTCCAGAGTTATTCCAAGGGATTTGGCCGAGTCCAGGATGGTCGAAGGGCAGATTAAGGCTGTGATGGCCTTAATACATACCAGAGTCTCAGGGTTGGTTTTGGGTGGGGAAATTAGAAGAAATTTTCTCTTCTTTACGTTGAGTTTGAGTTGATTGGAGGAGAGCCATTGGACAGTCAATTTCAAGGCTTCATTCATGGAAAGAATCTCCTCGGGAGAGGAGATCTTGATGTAGATCTCGGTGTCATCAGCTTATATGTGGTATGAGATATTTGCGGTATGTAGTACTTCGGCAAGCGGTTATAGGTAAAGGTTGAAGAGGGTGGGGGACAAGGATGATTCTTGGGGGACTCTGACCGGGGAGGGAGCAGACAGGTTACCGTTAATTAGGAATCTCTGTGATCGGTTGTGGAGGAAGGACCTGAACCATTCAAGAACAGAGCCATCCATTCCCATCCTGAGTTTGAGGCGTTCGAGTAGTTTCTCATGGTTGACCGTGTCGAAGGCCATGGACAGATCTAGGAGGATTAGGAGACAGGTTTGCCTTGGTCAAGGGCTTGGACGGCATCATCCACGATATATAGAATGGTGGTTTCCGTGCTGTGCCCAGGCCTGAAACCGGATTGGAAGTCATCTAGTAGGTGGAAGTTGGTGATGTGTTGGCTCAGCTGCTGTTGCACATATTTCTCCAGAACTTTAGCTAAGAGTGGGATGCTAGAAATAGGCCTACAGTTATCAGGGAAGGCAGGATCCAGCGACGTTTTTTTTAAAATGGGGAGGACTTGGCCAGCTTTCAGAGTCGGGTATGGGCCCCTGAAGAAGGGAGGCATTAATTATTGCAGTCCAGCTAGGAATGATCATTTGGGAGGTGGCAGCTAGGCAGTTAGAAAGGAGTGGGTCATTAAAGTGGTTGCTTGGGTTTAAGGTGGAGAGGATTTTCGAGACGGAGTTTTTGTCGTAGATTTTGAAGTCGGTCCAATGTGCTTGGTTTTTGGGTGAAGCCTGAGGAAGCGACACAGAGAGAGGAGGTAGAGCTAGAAGGGGTTGAGAGTAAGTTGCGGATCTAAGTTTGTTTCCTAAGGCTGTGATTTTGTCAGCGAAAAGGGAGGAGAATCCCTCAGATGAAATTAGTGACTTGCGGTTTTCTTTCGAGGTTTTGGCCAGTTTGTTTGATTGGTGTTTGACCAGTTCGAAGAGTTTGCGGGGTCTGTTATTGGCGTTCCCCAGTTCAGATCTGACTAATTCTTTTTTCGAGTTGAGGATGTTTCTGTTGTAGATATTTCTGGCCTGGCAGAGAAATTTTAAATGTGCGGCAGTGGGGTGCTGTTTCCAGATTCTTTCTGACTGCCTCAGGGATCTCCTCATGCTGTTGAGGGACCCATTGAACCAGGGGTTTCTGTCTTTGATTTCTTTTTAGTTTTAGCGGGGCAAGGTCATCCAGAATTTTTTATTTCAAGTCCCAGAGTAATGATCGTTAAGGTAATTGACCATTGTGATATGGGAGGGGTGGGGGTAGGTCAGACTTGCAGCAGGCTGCCAGTTCCCTGGGATCAAGGTTCTTGGTGTCTCTAACCCAGCGTTCAGCAATCACCTGTTGTGGAGCTCTTGTCTTGAGGGTCCAAGGTAGTAGGAAAGTGATAGCATGGTGGTCAGACCAATCACAAGGGTCTATAGCAATAAGCTTGACTGTTGATTCCTTGGCGATGATCCAGTTTAGAGTGGTGCCTTTCAAGTGTGTAGGGAGTGAGCAGACTTGGGTTAGGGCTTGGTCGGCCAGGAAATCTTTGATGGCATTGACATGAGGAACATTTGGGTCATTCCAGTGAAGGTTGAAATCACCAAGGAAAATGTCTTTGGAGTTGGAAGAAACATTGGCTGTAATGAGGTCCATGAGCTGGTCAGTAAAGACATAATTCGTGCCTGGGGGTGGTAAAAGATGTTCAGATTGCACAGTTACATGGTGTTGCATATGGAGAGTACGAGGTATTCACAGGAGTCTGTGGTATCTGCCAGGAGTTCTGTGACAAGGAGATTAGAGCGGTAAATGCAAGCAGTGCCTCCCCCTTTTTTGCTGGATTGCCTATCCAGCCTTGCAATATTGTAGTTGGGAGGGGCTACGAGGTCTAGGCATGGAGATGAGGATTTGTTGAGCCACTATTCAGTCAGCGTTGCTAAGTCAATATTTTGGCTCAGTATGAGATCGGCAGTTAATTAGGAGGCCATACAAAGGGGAGTCGGAGAGAATGTTATGTGATGGAGCAGACAGGAGTACTGGCGCTAGGTTGCTATCAATCACACTTCTGTTGCGGAGGGCAGCTGATCTGTTGGGGTTGATTGCAACCGTGCGAATGGCATGTTCGACATTCACAGAAAACACAAGGAGATGATGGACGGAGTGCTGAAACATTTCAAACACTCACCCCCAGTCACAGATCTGGGTTAAATCCTTCATCATTCTTTAGCTCACTTTGCCACCCCAGTTCAGACACAGCTATATGCAAATCAGTCTTGGCCCTGTGCATCCTGGGAACAGTCGAGCCCGAACTGTAAAGCCATGCCAAGCCATGTCTTCCCCGGACGGGAAACAAGCATCCTGGGACCGGTTTCGGGCTAGCAGCCCTCATCAGCCAGGCTAGCTTCCATCCAGTGGCAAAGTGAGCAAGGGTCCCACGTCTGAGCATACCCTGCCAACTTAGGGCGAACAAAGCCAACACAAGGAGATGATGGCCATCTAGTGGACAAGGGGTTGCTGGGGCAGAGTTGTAGGAAATGAGGATGGCTAGAGTTTCCTCTTCAGTGAGGTCTGGCGGACTCGGGGTGGCAATGGTAGAGTTGTAGGAGAGGAGGAGAGATAGAATTTCCTCCTCCAAGAGATGGCATGGTTGTTTGCGAGCGTGGAGGTGTCTCAGGGATAGTGGTAGTGGGTGAGTGGTGGCTCAGTGATAGGGAGGGGGGTGAGGTTCAACGGACGCTTGAGTTTAGTGAAGGCGAGTTCAGTGAGGTGAAGGAGGTTTTTTAGATCCAGAATGGAGTTATGAATGCTCTGCGCTAATTTGGCCGCTCTGTGATGCAGAGTTTTGATATCCATATAGGAGGGAGGCGCTTGAAGGCAGGGGAACAGTGGTTTGATAGCGGTTTTATTGACATGCGTTGGTGGTAGGATAGATGGGCTGGGTCGACTTGTGTCGTAGACCAATGGAAGAGTTTCAGACTCCGAGTTAGCGGGAGGAGCTGGCAGGGAGGAGACCAGGGGTCGTCGAGGCGAGTGTTTGTTAACCTGCAGGTGTCGTGCACATGGTTTTTGAGGAGGGTAAAAAGGTACGCAAATTTATCAAGGTTTCTGGTTGTAGCTTGGATCAGGATGATTCCGTTTTTGTAAAGGGTGATGGTGAGGTCAGCTCACAAGATTGCGGAGGGCGCTATCGTGAGTTTGGTCCCGTTACGGTATGTTCCTGGTTCCGCATACATTGAGGAGATGCGCGATAGTTTTGCGCCATGAGTATTTTCTTCTGGAATAGAAAATGAGGTCATTTATAACTGTGCCCTTGTCAGCGCTGTATCGTTGATCAGAGCTCAAGGTCTCAGGGTGAGATTTCAGGGTTGAGTGCTTGAGAGATTTTGCAGCAGTTTTAGAGAGGTTGGGAGGATACACAAGTATAATAATTTTCCCCAGTAGCGGACAGGCCAGGTCCAGCCATGCTGACAAGGATGGGGCAATATATGACTCAAAGGGTCACTAAGATGCGGGAAGGGTTATTCCCCCCCTCCCTCACAGGACGTTGGGGAACTGTGGAACTATGGAATCAGAGTTTGTACTTTGAAAGCAGAAAGGGTGAGTGCCCACCTCGCGGAAGCATTGTCGAGATCAATGGTTGCAGCGGAGTCCGAGGGGCCGGGCCAGTCTCAGCGCATCAGGCCCAGGGCAACACCTGGACAGGCCGGGACCCCAGTAAGAGTCGGCGCGCACCAGACCCAAAGCGAGTACCGAGGCGACGCTCAGGGCAGCGCAGCAAGGCACCCGGGGAAGACTCCAGAGTATATCTCCTCAATCACCAGAGAGGCACCCATCTCTACTGCCCAGGCAAGCAATGAAGGTGTCTCTGCTGTCCCTGGTAATATCAGGACGGTCATCAAATTGGCAAAGCAACAAGTCTAGTGGAGTACCTGCAAGCCACAGTTTCCAGCTATGGCACATAAGGAACCAGAGGCTTGAGCCCACGCCTAAGCACAGAGTGGTCGCACCCGGGGGGGCACCTCTGGAGGATGCAATAACCAGCTGATTCAGGAAAGGTCGGGCAGTGGGTGGCAGGGAAGAGACTCACCGGGTACTCAAAGGACTTATTCCACGCCAGCCACTGTACTCCAGGCAATTCTCGGGCAGCGCAGGACACTGGGAAAGGTTGTGTGAGGCGTCATGAGTGTGGGACCTCAGCTGGCATCAGTGGGCCTCTAAACGCACAAGGCAGGTCGGCAGGCACCATTTCAGAATAGGCCCTGAAGAAGGGTCCGTGCTGGAAGTTTAATTTGCACCAACGAGGCCCTGCACTCTGACTGACTGTGCCTGTTGCACAATCTGGAACTACAGCCCTGTGAATCAAACTTCAAATCAAAGCTTCAAAAGGACTAAAGATTGGACTCCCTGCAAGATACAAGTTAACAGAGCTCACCTGGACCATCTTGGAGCTTCCAGACCCCTGGAGTAGGTACTTTAGACATTTTGGGACCCTCAAAGCCACTTCAGGAAGGAATTCCAGAAGTTTACAGCGGTTTGGAGCAACTTTGGAAAAAAAACTACATAAGTAAACTGACTCGACCTGGCCAGCCAAGCCGACGACCCTCAACCTCGAGCCGGCCTGCAGTTCAGGTTCATCAGGCTGAAAAGCTCCCGACTTCCAAAGTTTGACCAGGAGTTGGCTGAAACTCAAGCTGGTGAACCCTCACTGAATCCAGCCTGGTGAAGAGCATCAAGGGGCCCAGAAAGAAAAAGCTCCGTAAAAGTTTCTAAGTCCATGCATAGAAATGGTTACCAGGACCAACCGCATGAGTCAAGCCACCCACCTTCAACAGCGAACCAGCCTGGATCTCTGGTTCATCCCACTGGAAAGCTCCAGAGGTCAGACTTCCATTAGTGTGACTGTGAGCTCGTCGCAAGGCAAGCTGGCGAACCCTCACTGAATCTGCACTGGTTGGGAGCAGAAAAGTTTCAAAGTCAGAATGCAAAACCTTTGACCGAGACCTACTGTGAGGGATAGCAGCGCAGGGCTCCATCTACCGTGACCAGATGTCCCAGTGGCCACTATAGGTTTCTATGTGCTATCTCTGGTTCCCTATATTGGATTCTTTTTTTTGTTTTTGTGTCATTTTAAAGAAAAAAATATTTCCTATTTCTTTAAATTGGTTTTGGATTTTTATTTTGTGTTGTGTCTCAGTTCTTTACTGAATTGGTGTTTTTAAATGCTTTACATGCCTGCTTTTGAAGTTAAGCCTGCCTGTTAACAGCAAAGCTACCAAGGGTTGAGCATGGGATTAATTTTCTAACACCAAAACTGAGCGCTATATTGTGTTAGTTGTCTTGAACACACGAATTCTGCTATAGCTGTTTTTGATGTTGCAAAGATAATGGGTAGTAGGGTTGGCGTGATATGGCTGAATGATGAGAAAGCCTTTGACTGGGTTTCATGAGCTTTTCTTTGGTCCACTATGTACGCCGTTGATATTGATGGCCATTTCGTATCCTGTGCCAGCCTCTTTATAGAAACCCCATCTCTAGGTTGGTCCTGGATGGCCATTGGTCTCCACTATGTAGAATCCACAGGGGGGGGTGTCAGGGCTGTATGCTATCCCTCCTCCCATATACCGTTTATATCAAACCATACCTAAATCTGGATGGTTGTTTCAAATAGGGTTTGGATGAAAATAAGTTCATATTCTGACGATGTGCAATCTATACGGCAGACCCATATTAACTATTGACCAAGTTTCAACCAAGGCTGAGAGGTTTGTGCTGCCTCTGTCTACAAGTTCCAAAACTCATTTTGTACTCCATTTTTAAGCAGACAGCTCAATCCCTGGAATTGTAATATCTGGTACCTACCTTGGGATCAAGATGTTTGCTAAAGTTGATCACATGATGCCACTAAACTACGAGTCTCTTCTAAAGTCAGGTAATATCAAGATGCAGTTATGGAACTGTCTTCAAAGCAGAATAATTGGATGGTGTAATATTGTCAAAATGAATATCTTAACCAAATTTCTCTTCCTCTATCGTGCGATTCTGCTTCGAGCTCCAGATTCAGTTTTTAAGTGACTTGAGGGGGCTATCAGTAGCTTTAATTGGGGGCTACAAAAAGGCTAGGAGGGCTATACTCTAATTGAAACTTCCCCATAATTAAGGAGACTTTCAGCTCCTAGATCTTGGATTTTAAGTTGCGTTTCTGGGCCGCCTTTGGTTCTCGTCGACCAGACTCCCTCACACTGGGACATCAAATGGCTATGTGGCCTGATTTCAGGCTTTCTCTTAAAAGACGGTCTGATCCCGGTTCAAGATTGTCAATGGCATCTCTCGGATCTGATAGGAAATATGTGCTCAATACTTTCTTCCTTCTACCTACTCGTTCACACCTCTGTGGGGCAATCGTACCTTCCCACCTATTTTTCATGACTCTGACTAAGTCATGGTATAATTTGAAATTAAAACCATTGGTCAGGATGCTGACTCCAATGGGTTTTGCATTTTGTCTGCTCTACAAACAATCTACCATCTTCCACAACTGTCTTTTTTTCAAATATTTACAGGTCTGCACTTATATTTTAAATAACCATTTATTAACAGCTGCATGTAAGGAAGTAGCTGTTCTAATGTGTGTTTTTCTACATTAGGCAAGTTATCAATTGGGGTTCTGTATAAAATCATGTGTGCTTATAAAGAGGATGACCAGCCTATCTTGCCTTGTATATGGAGCACCATGCTAGAACAGACTATTTTGCCAGAAGAGAGTACAGATGCTTTTCATATTATCTGATCAGTTTGCTCAGTCAATCTCAAACTCCAGCAATTTAAGACTGTTTGTATGCTATATCATAGGGTGAAAAGAATCTGCCAATGGGTGACGAACAACACTAATAACAAAACCTGCTGTCCAAAGTGCGTTATATATGCTGCGGATAATATTCATATGTTTGCAGGATGCAGTTCGCTCAAAGATTTTTGGTCTGGCATGGTGCAGTTCTCTTTCGTTTCAATTGGGTCATGATTTACAGATATCCATTAAGGACACAAACGCGACATTAGCCCGAGATTATCGGAGAAGATATCTATTGCGATTGCCATCACTAGGCTTTTTATTGCTAGGTTTTGGGTTAACCCCCTGCGGTATCTGAGTGGTGGATACTCTTTTCCCAGATTTTCGAACTTGAATCCGCTATTCTTACAGCTAAAGATCTATTGGGTCATGCAGGTCTTAGTCATATTTGGGCCAGCACGTTTGACTGTTGAGTTTTTTGTTGTGCTCTCTAATTTTTGCCGGTAAACTCTCATCTGTTTCGGAGCTGATAAGTATTGTTATATGACTATAATTCCAGTATAATTTTCTGGGATCATATGTAACTCAATTGAAAACAAATTTAAAAAAAAAAAGATATGTTAGGGTTTGCATATGTTTGATCTTGATTGTAATCGACTGGAGTACCTGCGTTTTCACATAAAATTTGAGAGTTCGGTGGCATTAGTAATGTCATTGCCATAGACATAAATGGAATTTTAGCTATTTTAGAGTTAGCTTGTCCTGATCCAATAGACTATCTGATCTTTCTTTGCTCAGATAGTACAATAACGAATCCGATTAGTGGTGGACTTTTCCGTCCTTAGTACCTTTTTCTTAATCGACCTTCTAAAGAATCCAGATTCACACAACTTCCCAAAACCCAGTGAAGTCACAGCATAGTCAATCAGTTGTTGTAAAATGGACTTCTATTCCAGTTAAAGGGAAAATGACCTCTAAATGTCGATTCAACTCTGGTTATTTGTGTTGCTACCAAAAACATACAGGGTAGCTTTTGGGAGGTTGTGAATTGCTAATGGTTAATTTATCTAATATCATCTATGCACTTAAAAACTAGTTTCAATAGTAGAAAAAAGGGAGAGATCAAATTTCAGATTGAGACAGTGAGGAAGTCACAGGCAAAAGACAGATATGGGTAGATCTTCACAAAAAGAGGACTTTATTTGGAACGCGTCCCTTATATTATCTTCACCAAGCTCCCTGCTTAACCCTTCAAGAAGTCCTGGGGAATTGCAAAAACATGCACACACAATGCAAAACAGCTAAGATTTAAAAGAAACTGAGGTTTAAACCGGTATTTTTGTAAATAGTCTTCTTATTAAGGACCTATAATTCATGTTTATACTAGAACTCTAAGAAGTCTATGACAAATTAAAACCGCTTGATGCAGCAGTGCTGAAACAAATTCCAGAGTGGGGATGCTGCCATCAATGTCACTATACTCATCGAGATTCTGAAAATCCAAGTATAACACTAAATAACAAGTGTTTCAAATGAGCCACGCCCCCATTAAAGGGTTTAAATATATAGCTGATGTTGCATTTTTAAAGCTCACCATCACAAGTGTCTTGTTTTTTTTTGTTTTTTTTTTTTATCCTTTTCCAATCTTTGTTTATTCATGGTTCAGGTTTTCAAAAAAGACCGCCTTAAGTGTTTTCCTAATTGCTTATTTATTTTGAAATATTTCTGTAGTTTCCTTATAGGTATGTAAATGTTGTTGTTTGTTAGAAAAAACAATGTCCTACTGCCGTTCCTTTCACACCAGCACGATTATCACAAAGTTTACTTTGCAAAATCCTCTTATTTTGCTGTCTTAGAAAAGTTTAAGTGGAATTTTTCAGAAGAATAGTGCTATTTCTCAAGTAATTTGCTCGCTGTGAAGTTTCCTACTACCCAGGACCTCTGAGTAGTAGTACAATCTAACATAAATAAATCTAGGTGCTCATAAAAATAGCATTAAGTCAATTATACAATTCAATACTGTGGGAAAAATACTGATATTGAGTGGTCACCCCCATAATGTTTTGCTTTTATTGCTGGTTTTTAGACTCTGCACACTGGGGAACTACCATCCAGTGTCCACTGTATGTGCTCTGGCCCCTAAAACATGAAGAAATTGTTTAATTCCTGATTGGCATATTTAACTTTCCTATAGGTTGCAAAAATACACCCAGGCATTAAAAATAACAGCCATCTGTGGACTGCAGCATGTATACAAAGGAAAACATGGCTTCAGTCCTGCCACTGTATGTAGCCTAACAGCTGTATTTTATACCCTTCAGTATGACCTGTTTAAATACCCCTTGTTGATCTGTTAAAAACCACACTTTAAAATATTATCAAGTTTCCCTTTGCTAGGCCTTGTAGCCCACAATGTAGGGCGCATGGTATTTAAAAGTGGGGCATTCGAATATATATCAAAGCTATTTTTACTGCTGCAGAACTAGCTGCCCTATGTAGAAAATCCGAGTACAGATTAAAATGCTAAAACTACATCTCAGGAGTAGGACCAGTAGAAAAATAATTAAACCACTATTTGTAACAGTTATCAAAAATCCAATATCAATTCAATGGTGAAGTTGGATTTTTATTATATATTAAGGAGATGTAACATTGAAAAAATAGCTTTTTCGCTGCCTAAAATTCCAGGAGGCGTATTTGCATTAGATCTCCAGCTTCACCGAGCTTGTGCTTAATAATATTTATTATACCTTAATATATAGCAGACATATAATTATTTGAAAAGGTGTGAAATTCTTCACAGTAACTATAGAGTAGATCACTGTGGCTGACAGGTCAACGTGCCTTCCAGATGGGGAGCCTTATGAAGCAGGCAAAGAGCTTTTAAAGACACCTGCTTCTTTCATGGCAGCCAGTGGAGAGTCCTCAAGCCTTCTCTGACCGAGATGTTTAGGGAGGCCCAAGACCAGTTGATCCGCTGGATAACCTGGAGCTTGATACGGATCGGTATTTATGTAAAGGGCATTACAGTAGTCAAGGCGAGATGTGATAGGCGCGGGGCTGAGGGGGGACCCTGCGGAATCCCACAGGGAAGTAGGAAAGGCTTAGCTCTAAAATACCCACAGCTAATGTTAAGAGCCTATTCGCCAAGAAGCACTCCAGTAGGCTGACGGCGGCGTCACTCAGCCCAGCCTGCCGCAGCCTTTGGAACAACAAAGATGGCTAGATTGTGTCAAAGACCACAGACCAATCCAGCATAATCAGAATGGTTGCACCTCCCTGGTCGACTTGCCTGCGGAAAGAATCCAAAGCCGCCAGAAGAGCTGTTTCAGTTTTGTGGGTCCTCCTAAACCCATTTTGAGAGGGTCCAGGAGTTCATGGTGGGTGAAAACCTGGGCCAGTTCCTGGTTGATGTGCTTCTCCAAGATGTTAGCTGGAACCGGCAGCAGAGAGATTGGGTGCAGATTTTTTGTCATCTGAGTCTTTCACAGTTTGTCTTAAGTGGGATGATAATCACCTCCTTCCAATGTGAAGTGTACACTTCAGACTTAAATACTTGCACAAAGACTTTCTCTAAGGTTCTGCAATTAAGTCTAGGATTAACTGCAGTACCCTGTGCAGAAATGGTCATGAGGCAAGCCTGAAGTGGTGTGTCCTAGAAGGGCTTTAATCTTCGCAATCGATATGGGAGAGAACCTGGCTAAACAGCTATGAGTAGGCTGTCTAGGAGTAACACCTTCCATGCAGGGAGAAGTAGGCCTATCCTTAAATTCTTGTACTCTGGATAAAGAAGTAGACTCAAAGGGTCAGTTGTTTGATGTCCTGTATGGTTTCAAGGAGCCAACAAGTTACAAGAGGACTTTTTCATAATGTGCCCAGCTGACCAGTAGTAACTGGGCCTGAACTGGGGGCTCCTGTTGACCTCTTCCGACATCGTGTGGTTCTCAGACCTAAGAAGTGTGCTCTTATAAGTATTTTTGTGGCACCACGAGAATGATTTGAAAACTTTTGTGACCCATTCCTCCAAACCAGTGGGGCTTAGAAACTTTTTCAACATTTTCGACTTCCAGACTTCCATCAGAACCAATTGACTTGGTGTATCGAACCGGACTCCATGGTAGAAATTGCACCTTCATTTCAGTCTACTGTGGCCATTGACTATCACTGGAGCGTTACTTTTTCTTGCCACTTCGTCTACTTGCATCTTTAAAAACAACTTTCTTTGGGTCATTCGTGATATTTTGTTTTGGTGGCATTCTGCTTATTCAGATTTACAATAGTTTTTATGAATTGGAGCAGCATTATTTCTGTGATGTTCTAACTGTTTTGCTACATTTAAATGCTTTACACATTTTCTTAAGTTAAGCTTGCCTGCTCTGCGCCACAGCTACAAGGGGTTGATCTCAGGTTTACATTACTGAAGCCTTTGTCTGGACTTAACAGGTTAGTGATTTTGTTTCTTTGGTAGATTACCATCCACCCCAATTAATAATTCATTTTCTTACATTGGTATTCAGCGACAGGATCCAGAACTTGTGTTTAAGCAGTACCACTCAGTTTTTAAAGTAGAAATTAAAATTCCCAAAAATAGTTAACAGCAAAAACTGACTTCTGATTTTTAATTGGCATAAGATCTTTTATTGGTCATTTTTAGTCATTTTTTTATTTTTTTCAAAATTATCTTCGAGTTCTGTTCTTGCAGTTAAGTTCCTATTTGGAACCTGGATATGGATCTGAATACCCCAGCAAGGAGAGGATGTGGTGTCTCAAAGAAACTTCTGATGTTCACCTTTAAGGGTAGAGAGTGAGAGTGCTCACAGCCTGAGCTCCTCACAGCTAGAGGGCCCGCCTGATGGAGTTTCATTACAAACAGCCAAAGATAGGTCATCAAGTCAACATGGGCCTGGAGGAGAAGAAGAGTTTGCTGGTAGAGAAGAGATTGGCCTTAGACAGAAAGGCCAGACTGGGACTTACATCCAGTGAAGATGGTGACAGCAGTAGGGAGATGTCTACAAGACAGTCACATACCCCTCACTTGCCCAAACGTATTGTATCAGTCTTTGTGGTGGAGAATAACATTCACAAATGGTTTGCATACTATAAGAAATACATTGGGAAGGCACAGGGTAGACAATGACAAAATGGGGTGCTTTGTTGTGTGAGCTGGTGCCAACATTTGGAGGGACACAATACTGATTTGAGAAAATTGAATAGCTGACCTAAATACACATACATAAAGAGGCCCTAGTGCAGACGTTTGCTCCTACACCTGAAAAGTATCGGAAGACCTTCTGGGACACACAGAATCACAACATACCTCTGTAGATTTTGTAGATATTTCATTGAAAGCACTGGAGGGTTGAGTGAAGGGCAATACAGAGGATACGTATGATGGGGTATACCATTTGTATATGGCAGATCTCATCTTGAGGATGTGTTCTTCATGGTTGCACCAGCTTCTAGTGGACTCCAAGCTGACTGAGCCCAGAAAGCTTGAGAGGGCAGCTGATGTGTGAGTATGCAATGGAGTGTGCAAACGATCCATGGATGGAATCTCAAGAAGAGGGGCCCAGGGCCTCACCTGGGAAAGGAGGGAAGCAACAGGTTTCAACAAGTAGAAAATTCCTTATGGTTCCAAACTTCTGAAAAGGAAAAAGAGGCCCAACCCAGTGCTGAAAAACAAAAAAGTGGGACAAAACCAGGAAAAAAAACCCTTTGAGAGGGGTAGGTGCTTTACCTGCCTGTTGCCAGGGCACACAAGGGGATCCATGATCTGGGTACAGAAGCCTGACCAGGGAGGCAGGATAAGTGACATCACATTATTGGCCATAGTGATGATATTGACCTGCTGCGATGCCTCTAGGCTAGGTTTACCTTTTTATCTATTTATTTGAAAAGTTTTATAGAGCGCGAACAAGACCCCAAAGGAGTATTAGAGCTCTGTACAGCGTTGTCATCTGCAATTATACAGAACATAAAGAAGGTGAGTGAGATTACAATCTGAGGGAAAACATTCACGAATAGGGAGTAGGGTGTATCAGAGGTGCACTAGAGCGCTCAGAGTAAAAACATCATACATATAGAAAGAACCAAGATGTGCGAGGGATATCACGAAATAGCAAAAATCAGTAGTTAATGCAGTTAAAGGAGCTATCAAGGACTTGAACAAAAAAGTTGGTGAAAACATATCATACAACATTAGTGAAAATATTTCACGTTTTAGGTTATTAATAGAACATATGAGAATGATCAGCGCATTAGCGTTCGTTCATTAGTAGTCTTTTGACCAGTTTTTTAAAGGAGGTAGTGGAAGGATTTGATCTGGTCTCGGTTGGTAAGGAGTTCCAGATTCTAGGAGCAAGACCGGTGAACGCACAGTTGTATGATCTTTTCTTTTTGAATATTGGTGGTTTCAAGAGAAGGGTTGAAGTACTTCTGAGATTCCGTCTGGAGCCCGATAGCTCAAGTTTGTTTGCTAGATAGTGCGGGGTATTTTGGTGTATGGCTTTGAGTCAGACAAGCTATCTTGAGTCGGATTCTGGCTTCAATATATAACCAGTTTAACTGTACAAGGTCTGGTGAGATGTGATCAAGTTTTCTAGATCCCGTCAAAAGCCTGGCCGATGAATTCAGGGTAGCTCTGATTGGACTAGGCTGGCTTTGGGAAGTCCTGCGAGGGTCACCAACCCATATTCCAATCATGGAATAATCAGGGATTGAACTGCCGGCCTGAGATCTTAGGGGGTGAAGGAATGGTTTAATTTTCTTCAGTGTGTTGAGTTGGAAATTGGCTCCCCTAATAGTAGCGCTGATGTGTGCCTGCATGTTTAGGTGGCTATCCAGATTGATACCTAAAGATTTGGCAGTTTACAACATGAGGCGTGCAGTTCAGAGCAGTTAGTTGTTTAATCCAGTCGAGGGTAGGAGCGGAGTGATTAGGTGGGGTGATCAAAAGAAATTATGTTTTGAGAATATTTAGTAGGAGATGGTTCTGAGCTAGCCATTTTTGGGTTTGGGCTAGTGCAGCATTTAAAGTTTTTATTTACTCTTGCAAGGACATCTTCAGGTACAATTGCATGTCATCCGCATACATGTGGTATTGGATGTTGGCTCTGTTCAGAATGACCGCAAGAGGCTCCATGAATGGGTTGAAGAGAGTGGGCGAGAGCGCAGAACCTTGGGGGACTCCAATCAGGACAGGGGTGTTGGACGCCAGGGTATGATTAACTTTGATCCTTTGCGTGCGGTTGTGAAGGAAGGAGGAAAACCAATTTAGGACAGGGCCCGACAAACCCATCCTATGTTGTAGGAGATCAATCAAGTTTCTGTGTTTGATGGTATCGAAGGCTTAGGACATCTCTATTCCTGGTGTGGTCTGCAGACGAGAATGATGTTCCTGTGGGACAGTTTAGTGGCTGGGGATGAGTTTGACAGAGTGGCAGTACTGTCCAAGGCAGAATTGATGGCAGGCCCAAAACTGTGGAGGTCGTCCGACACCCCGCACTGGGTGGACCTGATAGAAGGATGGGAGGCTAGAACTGACAGTGTTATTCCAAATTCTTCATGCTTAGATGATAACTACCAAGGGAGTGACTAAGCAGCTCTTTACCTTTTGTCTAGGAAGGACTGTGTAGGAAAATGCCCCATTTTGAAAGGTCATTCCCATTTTATGCTGAATTGTATTGCTTGTGTTTTAGCCTGTGCACACTAGGGTGCTGCTGTCCAGTTCCCAGTGGATGTGCATTGATCCATAAAATTGTCTGTCCTTGATTGGCATATTTTACCTTTTCTGTAGAGATATTATGCCATCCCCTAGTGTGACAGAGGAGAACGTGGCTTCAGGCGACTTTTCTAGCATTACAGCTGCCATGTAAAACCTGCAGAGCAAACTGTTAAATAAACCGTTTTCAGAGGGAAACCCTCCTTTTATTTATTTATGAACTACACCCCTCTAGCTCTTGTAGCCTACAAGCTAGGGTGCATGTTTGAGGCATGTAAAATTTGATTTTTACCATGTCCCTATTGTGAGAATGCTCCAAAAACATTTTTAGTGAGGCAGGCCTAGCAGTCCTGCGCGGAGAATCAGAGTACCATTTAAAATAATGTTTTGTGATGGGAAAAACTACAATAAATAATTAAACGACTAGGTTTAATAGTTATTAAAAATTCAATTTAATTTTGAAGCTGGATTTTAAATAAATATGAAGGGTAAGTAACTTAAAAAAATTATTGGTCCTCTGCCTGAGGTTTCTGGAGGATAATTTGCGTGAACTCTCCATCTTCTCATAGGTTGAACAAGGCCTAAATAAGGTGTGAATGAGGTGTGAAACTCCTCCCGGGAGCTACACAATAGGTCAGTAGGATTGACAGGTTGACCTGAATAGATGGGAATAACTGCTTTGAGCTCAACACAAGGATAGGCGTTGTGGCCCTCTTGTTAACACCACAAAGTTAACTCTTAACTGCCAGGTCTGTCAGGTAGCAAATTAAAAACCTCTGTGTTTTTCAAAGGAAGCAAACCGGATGCCAGGACAATTGTGGTGTATTCCTTGTCTGGTTGCTGAAGAACCCTACTTTTGTCCTATAAGATTTGTCTCCTGATTTCCTGTGGATACATTGCCTACTTCAAGTTGGGGATGGACACTGGTGAATTCCACAGTCCACTGCCTTACACACTCCCAGCCCTCAGAAACCAAGTCTACACAGTTCGGTTTAGTGTGGCCGGAGACTATTTCATCTTCAAACTACCCTGTCACATGGCATTTTGGGTCTTTTTGCAGTAAAGCAATTGTCAGTTTATTTTAAGACTGATATTTTGAGCGCCTTCCTGCTGCACCTTGAGGAAACCTCAGAAAATTGTTCCCAAAATAATCAGGATCTTCTTTACAAATGATGTCAGATTTTCCACTTTGCATTGGATCTTGTTGCGGACTTTTTTGAATTCACAAATGCCTCTAGGCTATGTTGTGAAACCTTCAATAACCTAGATCCTGATTCAATCAATCAATACGACTTTATTCGACAGTTCTGTCATAAAAGCTTGCAAAAAACATCTAGCACCAATTTTACAAACTAATATGATAAAAATGAGACCATAAATACAATTATTTACATAATAAAAACTTGTAAAAAGATATTAAATGGAAGACTTTTGTCGAATAATACTTAAAACGGTCTGGGTACAAACCCTCAGACCAACACGGTTATATAAAATGCGATACATACTATGAAATACCTCCGCGTCCCCAAAATTCTCAACTGAAAACAGCTATCTCTTACAATATGGGTAGATGTTGCTTTAGGGCCTTGGCTCGAATGGACCATGCCCAACCTAAAAACTTAGCCAATGCTATAGCAATGTGGGGGGACGGGTCTGTTCGGAGAACTCTAAGTGCTTCCTCGTGCTTTCTGAAACCCAATGATCTACATATAGGGATAACCCATACCCTTCGAGGTCCAATATAGATGGGACAGAAGAACAGGAGATGACTTAAAGATTCCTTGATGTCTGGACACCATGGGCATTCTTCTTTTGGGGATCCGACCCAGCTACTTGTAAACAACCTTAAAGGGAGGGTGCCAGCCCTCAACTGGAAATATAATTTCCTATCGTGGGGTTTCGTGTTCACATCCCAGTACTTTTCTAATGCCGGTCTTTGCTTAAATTCTAAAAATTGGCCTGTTAGGTACCTTGTTGATCTACTCGTGCAAGCCTCTGCCATTACCCAATCCCAATACATGTTCTTCAGGATTTTTTTTGATGGGAAAACTGAATTTTGAGGATCATTCCACAATTCACTCAGACCCATCTTCACAAGAAGCGATCTAATCTCTTTTAACCAAGAGATTTTGTTGAAGGTATCGGCCACCATTACATCCTTGAGACCATTGGTGTATTGTTCTAGCTCTTCTGTGCACCATAGTCTTCGCCAATATAATAGTGGTCGAAGTTTTGCAAAGTCGCTTACAGCCTTCCTACCCAAATCTAACCGAAGGGGGTGCATTGGGGTACTCACTGGGACTCCAACCACTTTACGTAGAAATGAGTTCTCTACCGCGGTCAGTTGGTTCAAATTTGCGAATCCCCAAAGCTCTGCTCCATAAAGAACAGAGTTCAAACCCTTTAGCCCGTATATTTCTAACACCGGGGCAAAGGGCTTCGTACTAGAGGTTTTAAATTTCCCCAGAAGCGCCCCCACCTGTTTAAATTTAAGAGTAGTCAGACTGAGTTGGTATTTCCAGCCCATATCCTTCTGTAAGGATACGCCCAAATATGTAAAAGCATTTACTTGCTCAAGCAAAACATTGTTCATGCTGATTTTGCCCCTGAATGATCTATGTCTGGTGAATTGCATGAATTTGGTCTTCCCCGTGTTTATTTCTAGGCCACGGATTCTACAGAAGTCTTCAAACCTCACTAGTTTTTTCTGTAGACCACTGGGTGTCTTTGAGATAATAGGGTATCGTCCGCAAACATGAGGACAGGGATGTAACCTCCTGATAATACTGGGGCGTCAGAGGGGGCCTGGGCCAGGAAATCGGCCACCCCATTGACGAAGAGCGAGAACAGGGTGGGTGCCAGCACACAACCCTGTCTCACTCCCCTAGCAACGGGAAAGGTCTCCGTGACCTCGCCCCTTGCTCCCCACCGCACCCAAGCATAATTATCCTCATGTAAGCGGACGATTAGGGACAACTCCTCCAATGGCATACCCAAATCGCCTAATACCTGCCACAGCTTACAGCGTGGAACAGCATCGAACGCTGCCTTCAGGTCTACGAATACTGCATATAATGCTCCCCTACCCAATAAGACAGTCTTCCAATAGATTGTCACAAAACGGAATATCTGATCTATTGTACTTGTGAGGGGGCGGAACTCTGCCTGCAAAGGGGTGAGTATATGATGTTCATCTATCCATAGCATTTGCATGGAGTCTATAAGGCTGATCGGCCTGTAATTACCTGCCACCGATTTGTCACCCTTTTTGTAGACAGGAATTATTTCCGCTCCCTTCCATGAGGGCGGGATTGGAGCACCACATGCGACTGTGTTGGCAATAATTTGTATATAACTACACCACAGCGATTTATTATTCAAAAACACGTCAGCAGGTACACAATCAGACCCCGCGGCTCTACCAGGTGTCACTGTGTCTAATGCCCTATTCACGTCACCCATAGTAAATACCCACTTATTAAAGGGTTTGTCAATAAAGGGTCTACTATCTAGCTCATCTGATGGTAATGCGTACTGGGGTTTGAAGTACTCCACCCACTGTTCCTGGGCTACATTATTCTGAGGAGGATCTGGGCATTCACCCTTTGCCCATTTAAGTTTATCCCAGAATGCTTTTGGGTTTTTATCCTTGCAGGCTTCTAGTAAATCACCTCAGTTATCCTGTTCCCACTGTTTTTAGCAGCACCAACGGCTTTCCTATATTTGTTCCTTGCCAGACGTACTCTGCCCCCATCTCTATATCGTAGTGCAGTACCCAACTCAACTCTAGCCCGGCGACAGTCTTCATTGTACCACCTATGGGGTTTTCTTATATTTGGTTTCCCAGACCTGCCACATTTAAGAAAATAAGACTTCAGGCGATTAAAGAGGGCTATATGCTCCTCCATCACCATCGTCTTCCATTCCTGGCTATCGTCATTGGCACCCAATATACCCATGGTTATACTTAGCTCCTGTTCCATTTTGGCCGTTATCTCTGGGTGAGCGACTATGTAGTTCCACTTAAGGTGGCGCATATCATTACTAACCACGACATCGTGGTTTGCCATGGTATCCCTAATAGGGATTGCCTTACAAAACACCCCAGCCAAAGTCATTATAAGCGGATTATGGTCACTTTCGACTCGGTTGACTACAGCCATGTCGATGAGGTACTGCCACAGATATAGACTAACCAGCCAATAGTCTATGCGACTTGACGATGACCCATTATCAAAAGTTACAACCCCGGACCTATCAGAACGGGTTCGGCCATTGGCCGCCCTCAACTACAGGCCCATACAAAGACCCTTTAAATGGATAGCCGCCTCTGTCCATCTTTTTATAGGTGGGATTTCAAGAGTAGGTATTGCCCATTTACGGTCCTCCTCTTCAGTTAGACTTCCATCCTCGGAACCCATTGGTTCAAACGTAGTATTAAAATCTCCCCCAATTAGTGGCCAGACTTCACTAGGCGATGATTCTAACAACAGTTCTAATGCTACCACCACCTCAGAACGACAACCTCCAGGAAGACCACGTGCATAGATGTTATATATATCTACTCGTATCCCTGACCCCATCTTCACCCTTACAGCTAAGATATCACTACTTGCTGTGGGTAACTGGGATACGGTGCAGGCCAGCGCCTGCCTAACCCAAATTACTAAACCACCCATTGGCCGTCCCCTATCTTTCTTTTCTGCGGGGATATAGAAATTCATGTAACCCTGGCGAAAGACGTGATGGACTGCCCACGTCTCCTGGAACAAACAGATATCATGACCCTCAATAAAATCGGCCCACTCATCCTGTGATATCTTGGAGCTTAAGCCAGCTATATTCCAGGACAGCAAGGACAAATTACTCAAAGTGGGAGCATTGGAAAAAGGAGGGCTTTCTGTGGTATCCACACGGTCCATAGTATGGGACCTGGCAATACTATTGTTTATCCCTGGTACTGTTAGGGAATCCAGCTCAGCCACCATGGTGTTAAGCGGTGGGTTAGCATTCCCAACCTCAGGATCTAACCGAGGATAGAATACCAGTTTTCCCCCTAGAGATTGGTCAGAAGAGCCAGCTGAAAGTCCTTTTTGAAAACCCCTTTCTATCCCTACCCCCTTCAGTGCCAATATACTTCGACCATCCGTGTTTCTAGCCTGTGCCTGGGGCAAGTGGCGTCAATCACAGTCCTCTAGCCCTGAAAGAGCATCGTACTTGTTCCTAGTTTCTACACCCCATAAATTTCCTGTGGTGCCCCCTCCTACTCGTAGACAATCATGCGCTATGGGTATATTCACCTCTGAGTAAAAATAATCAAGGGGAACAGCATTTATTTGGGGCCTAGGCCTTTCCTGCACCCACCCACATATATGTTCTACGGCTCTGATGTCCTTGAACTTGATTACTATACAATCACCCCTCACCGACTTTTCCCTACCCCCTACCCACTCAACCCTCCGGGCAAATAAGATCTCCGCCACTGCCGTAGGGGGCAGCGGACGGTTAGCATTCAACCACTGGATGCACTTTCTTTTTAGAGCAGGATAATTCTCCCATTGACCCGGTCGTAAAACTGGTACCCCCACTAATATTACCACATATGGTGCACATGCCAGGGGGAGGTTAATACGTGATAGGATTTCCCGCTGTCGGTCACTGGGGGGGGTGTAGAGTTTATCTTGGGAGGGTTTGCAATTACGGTAGTGGTGCCACGACCCTTTCCCCTTGGGCATTGTTGGGATGCTGGGACTCTTCTAGTTAACACAGGGCCGCTATCCTGCCCTTGAGGATCTAAATGGGATGCCTGGGAATGACTATTACCAGACAGTCCTTCACCAGGGGAAGCTGGGATCATCCCATCTACGGGTTCGGTCATTCCTCTCCCCTGCTTTCCTATCTCCTTCTCCAACCCCTTTGCTCCCAAAGTAGCGGGCCCTCTTCCCTGGACCCTCGCTACTTCTGCCTCAAGGATACTCAATCTAATATCTATTTTATCCAGCCTGTCATATATGGGGGCACAGGATTTAATAAACAGGTTTTCCATTTTGGCCCACATATCCTCTCCCCAGCTGAATGATGTCTCCTCCCTAGAACTTAATGTTTGGGCGGTCGATGTCGCCTCTAAGGGAGCAGCTTCTGGGATTATTATCACTGGGGGACCATTATCGTCCATTTCCGTGTTGGGCTTCTTCGCCTTCCTTCCCTTTTGTTGCGCATCTGTCAGTTTCCTCTTAATGTCCGTTTTGTCGCTATTTTCAATAGGGACGGGTTTTACACTGAGGGTATGCGTGCATCTCCGTGTAGGCTCAGACAAAATGCTGCTATCCACAAGATTAGTTGTTGAAACCCTCTTTGTGCACCCTTCCGAATTGGATAAACTAGACGCAACTGCTATACTAGCGTGTCCTGGGGTAGTATCGTCCTCTACATTCAAAGGAACAACAGGGGTATCATGGGGGGACTTTGCCTGGGCTAGATTACCCAAAGAAGATCGTCTATCAAAAGTGGGGTCCATAGAGTCTCTTTTCCGTCATAGTTATTTCTCTCTCCAAAGCCGATGATGCACGTGTAATGAACTGGTCTAAGGTGCCCAACACAGAGCCCCCAGTAGGTTTCCTATGTTTGGCCATAGTCTAGTGTGCACACAAACAATATGGTGGGTGCCGCAATGTACTAATAACAATAACAATGCGGAAATGGCCCGGTGCGCAACTATGGCCTTACGCGCCAACAGTGAGGAACTGGCCTTTTTCGGCACTCCACAGAGGGGTGCCCCGTCCTGTCCTCCTGCCGGTCTCCAACAGGCACAAACGGGCCCGCCCTACAATCCTTAAGTACAGCCCGGGCGCTGCCAGATGACGTCTGCGGCAAGCGCCCAAAACCAGGAACGCTGGGGAATGAAGTTCCGAAGGCCGTTCCCCTCACGGCAATGGTGGTGGCAGTAGAAGGTATTTACAGTCCAAATACTTGAACCCCCAAGTAAGGCCCAATAAAAGGTCTCCTCTCGAGAGTGTACCAATCAAAAGTCCCGCTAAAAAGGAAAATATTAATGAGGCAAATCGTTCTCCAAGATGTAGAATCACAGATCCCAAAAATTCAAAGCCATACGCCTGCCAGCTTCCAACTCCTTGTCACAAGAGGAGTCTTCAATAAAGTTTTTGTTTAAAAAAAAAATAATGTATGAACAGCTCAGTACTGGCTTTCGTGATTCAAATTCTCTCCACCAAACAATATCTCTGTGATAGCGAGAAACAATATAGCAAGTAGCCCGAAATAAACCATCCGTCCTTGCCTTTGATGCAGAAAGCAGCGCGTGTCCTTTCTTGCTACAATTGTTTGGAGGCAGGGAGAAAACGCGAGTGAATTCCGTCCGGAAGACAGTCGGTAGGGGAACAACCTTTACAACGCGGTTAGAACAACGCGTGCCGTTACATCGCATTTGTTACAACGAACGCGATGTAACCACACCATGCCATTACAACGCAAGTCTTTACATCGACTTGCACTAGATGGCGTGCTAACATTACAAATAGTGCAGTTTACTATCCCTACACCTTCCCTACTGTTAAATGGAATGGAGTTGGAATAGTAAATTACACTTTACTAATGTTAGCACGCCATCTAGTGCAAGTCGATGTACAGACTTGCGTTGTAATGGCATAGCGTGGTTACATCCGTTCGTTGTAACGAATGCGATGTAACGACACGCGTTGTAAACACTTGCGTTGTAACATCATACATCCCAGTCGGTACTTTGAGGAATTAGCACACCAGTCAACATGCCACTAAAAGTTCTTGGGGGTCCGGTGTTGATGTCAGTTTCCAGGAGCACAGCGCGTCTTAAAGGTTCAAAACACTCGGGAGTTGAAACACCCGGATTCCCTTTCACAAGCATCTGAAAGATTGACAATTCGTTCTAGCTTGGAGTAAGAGAAGGGGGTGCTCGAATCCAGGGGGAATTATAAGGTCACTCTAACGGTGTCTGTTAGTCGTGCATAAGAAGCTGTTTTTCACACTATTGGCACGAAGCTGGTTCCCTGGCAGCTTTCAAATGCTGCCCCTCGGTTCTTTGTCTGCGTGCTCTGCCGCCAGGTCTATTAATAAAGGGCTCCTGCAGGCAGAGAACCTGCGTCTGTGCGCCCTCTATCACTGCAATGAATCGATGATGATTTTACTGTAAGTAGGGGTGACTTACCTATCCAGGGCTTCCAGCTTAATCCTGAGTTTGAGGAGGAAGGCAGAGGTGCTGCAAACGTAAGCCACTGGAAAACCTTTATGTATCGGCACTGTGGTTTCCAGGCATATATTTTTGCATGAAAAACTCAGTGTATGCAAATATACTTTATTTTATTTATTTCCTCTTTGGTAAAAATATGTTTTCTCCATGCTCTACAATGCAACGATTTCAGGCACAACTGTGGAGTCTCCCTGTGTTACAATATATGGTAAAATAAATAAAAATATTGAATAAAATCGAAAAGAAATGTGAACATATTTTTATAATGTTATTGTAAATTATGTGTATGTGTTTATTTTACTTATAAAACAAAAGATGCTACAGTACTATTAACATAATTTTAAAAAGCATCTTTAATTTATGTAAATATCATTAATTAAATTAAAATATATTTTTAGAGCTATCAATTGAAAAATGCCTTCTCAAATAGAGAAACCTTTTTTAATTATGCATTAATAATTATGAAAAGTTATGCATAGAAAGCCAACACAAGGAGATGATGGGTGGAGCGCAGAAACATTTCAGACACTCACCCCCCGTCACAGATCTTGGTTGAATCCATCATTGTTCTTTAGATCATTTCACCACCCCAGTTCAGACCCAGCAACATGCAAATCAGTCTTGACCCTGTGCCTCATGGAAACAGTCCAGATTGAAGTCCCAAGCCAGGTCTTCCCTGGACCGGAATCAAGCATCCTGGGACCGGTTTTGAAGTAACATCCCTCATCAGCCAGGCTAGCTTGAAACCAGTGCCAAAGTGAGCAAGGGACACTCCTGGGCATACCCTGCCAACTTAGGGCGAACAAATCATCGTTCTGTAGCTTACTTCACCACCCCAGTTCAGACCCAGCCATATACAAATCAGTCTTGACCCTGTGCCTCATGGGAAAAGTCCAGACCGAACTGCCAAGCCCTTGCTCTCCATGCCACTGGAGTCAAGATATCCTGGCAGATGAGGGGTAAAACCCCGAAACCTGTCCTAGGATGCTTGTTTCCAGTCCAGGGAGGACCTGGCCTGGCAGTTCGGGCTGGACTGTTCCTTTTGGGCGCAGGGTCAAGACTGATTTGCATATGGCTGGGTTCAAACAAGAATGGCATGGGGAGCAAAAAAACGACGGATTTATGCCCAGATCTCTGTACTGGGGTGAATGTATGACAATGTTCTGCATTCTGTCAATCAATTGTTCTTTTTGCATAGAATTTATTTAAAGCATTTTAATTATATTCTAATCAAATGTAATTCTAGATTACTTTCTAAATGCAAAAATGGTATTTAGCTTTTTTAAACTACATTTAAAAGTATATGCTATACTTTTAAATTATTGTTCACGCTAAATGACATTTACATTTTTAACTATCTAAAATAATCTGAATAAAAACATTTGTTGGGACAGACGTGCACGCCTGCCTTCAGTGCCCAGCCGTACTAATACTGATTTTGATCTTGTTGGACCGGAAAGGGCACCCAAAGTGCTACCCTCATAGTGGTGGAAGGCTACTGCCTTCACCAAGAGTTAAGCAGCACAAGTACGGAGGTGGCAGCATACCATGTAGTGATCAGTAGTAGTGAACAAGTCATTTTTACCCTGTGTCGCTGGAGTGAGGCCTACAAGCTCACTCATCTTTCAAATTCTGCTGGTGTGTTCCTAACTCACCGTTAGCCTACATCAGGTGGATGCTGATAACTGAGCAGTGAAAGAGTAGAGCCTTTGCCCTGGATGTATGTGTGCCTGGGAAGGGTACAGTACAGGGATAGAGCAGTACTGTGAAGTTTAGTTTGAGTGGTTTTTGCATGTACTGAGTGTACGTATGCCTGTGAGGAATACTTTACATGAGGGATGTAGTGCTATGCAGTGCATTTGCAATGGAAACCTGTCTGGGTGTATGTTTAATTGCATGAAGTACAAGTATGATAGGTGAAGTATTGTAGAGCATGCACGTGGTGCATGTGTGCTAGCACTGTGTGTGCTTGCAAACAGCACACCCTGATACAGCACACTGACAAACAACAGTACTGACCAGCGTTCACCGACTGAATGTGTGTGCTGAATATATGAGAGCATGTGATTGCGCAATACATAGCAGTAACAGTAAGTGTGCTGAGCATGTATTCTGGGTGCAAGTGTGCCTGCAAGGCTATATTACATAGAGGACCCATTTTGGAGGCCCAGGTGTGCCTGGTAAAGCCATAAGGAGTAGAGGAATCTCCCAGACTGCTTTGTGTATTGCTGTCTTTCTGTTTGCTGGGTGGGATACACACTGGAGGAAGTGAGAAACAGACTACCCTTTTATACTTCAAAAGGTAGTGCTTCGATTCAGTGATAGATCACAAGGAACACACATCAGGAAGGAGATAGGGATGGTAAGGGAATCCTAAAGAGTAGGGCATGGAGGCCAGGATTAACCTTTTAATGCTTATATCACTGTGGCTGTCATCCAGGTGTGAACTGTGTTGTAGGACAATCTACTTCGGAGTCTTTCTTGCTGTGGCAGACAGCCTTTCAAGAGGAAAGAAGAGAAAGAAAAGTGTACATTTCTAAAGAAACAGAACCCCAGCATGAAAATACAAAAGATTCAGACCCTTAATCACATTTGGTGTCTAGAAATAGAATACAAAGGGGAGGTAGAAACTCCAAACATCATTTGCCAAACAGCCAGCCGGGCTGTGTGAAAACTGGAGTCTCTACAAGACGTCTGCCTGTGACCAGAACTGGGAGAAAAGGCATGCTAATCTCCCTGCTGGGTGAGGGGATCTTACCCACGGAAACCAAGATCACCTGCCCTGGAGCCTTGAGCACCAGCGCCTGCCTGCTTTCTAGAGCAGTGCACCCTGTGAAGAAGAATAGCGTGTTGGAGGGAGCAACGTCCAGAGGGGAGCCCTACCAAGAAGACTCCCTGAGCGAGGAGTGAGGAAATGGCTGTGGGTAGATTGGGTTGCTGTCCATGTGCATGAGCGATACAGCAACCCCTGTATGCCAGGAGAGGGACGCCGTGACCTGAGCTGTGTAGTGAGGGACGTGTGGGAAACCCCAGACCCCCACCGCCTTGTTGTGGTGACCCCCTATGCCAGACGGGGCTGCCAATGAATGTATTGTTGCCAGAGTGCCAAGAATTGTGTCCACCTCGATTGCCAACCCCATATGCCAAGAGGGACCACCATGGTGTGAGCGATTGCACTAGGGGAGTCTGCGCCCCAGTGGGGATGTGCAAAGGCAACCCTGTATGCCAATACCAACATTGCCAGTAGTCCTGGTTGTTAACCAAATGAAGATATAGGCTGTGACTGGCAAGTCGACCTGCACACCTGATTGATCCCCCAAGGTTTGTGAAGGACGCTGCAGAAGATTTCGCACCATTGCTTCGGTTGAGAATGGGAGGATCTCGCCCCCTCCCTCTGTGTGGGGAAGAATGACTTACTTCAATTTTGTGAATTTGGAGCAGTTCTGATTTCTGCAAAACGCTAGCAGTACCACATGAGGAAGAGACACTGCTCCTGCCAGATGTTGCTGCGTGCAGCCCAACTTCTGAAAACAGGATCAGGGCCTGAGTGCTTATGGATTGGACATTCACTGCACTACTGAATGCATCCATACTGCAAGAGCGGGTAAGACTTGAACTGGGTCTGTGGGGCCCCGAGGGACTCTATGCTGACAACGGTGCTCTAATTGCTAAAGAGTAGGGGTGGACTGAACTTGCTGAGTTTTACTCTGTGGAATTCTAAGGAGTTGCATAAAAACTCCAAGAGTCCCTCCCACCAATGCAGATGTGATGCACATCAAAGGCTTTGCACTCTCTATAGCGCCCTGTGTATTTTGTTCCTCTGATCTTGCCGCTTGGGTGGTTCAGTCGGAGATGATTAGGGAGGGAGATTTGATGGCTTAGGGGCACTACTGTGGCAGCTAGGTCTCAGGGATGAAACACAGAGAAACTTCAACTGCTAGCACATCTAAACAGTATTTCAGCATGGAATGCAGGCAGTTCTGTGTGACTACAGACTGGAGACACTCGGCACGGCATCTTCCCCGCTCCGCAGGACAACACCAGACAGGACACACACACAGCTACCAGACAGGGCGGTCTGAGGCACATCCACCAGAGCAGCAGCAGAAGGGGATAGGAAACTGAGTTAGGAAACTGAGTGCCTCTTCCAGCACTCCCTCAAGCACAGTCCCAAAGTAGCTCCTCTGATTTCAGCTCGGCAGCCCCATCCACTTGCCGAGGTGCAGGAATGAAAGGAGCAGCAATTGACAGACACACACATTGTTAATCTCTGCCTTGAAGTCATGCTGCACATGCTCATGAGCACACTGATTCTTCACATCACATCCTGGGCCAAGTCACCCGAGTGCAGCCTTTAGCTCAAGCAGTAGTACTAATGACTGATGCCAGAGACAATGTAAGGCAGACTCCCACCCGCCGCTGCGTACCACACTTGGCGCTCACTGTACCTGATTATGGTGGAATCGAGGAGTTCAGGGGGTGTATATAAAGTATGAAGATTTCCAAAAGACTACAAATGATCTAATGGTGTTATGGACAGTCAACATCCATGCGTTATTTATTTACAAAGAAATGTATGCATTAAAGAAACATATTTTTCCTAATACAATAGCAAGATTATTGTAACTTGCATGTGAGATAGTCCCTCAATTCAAGAGAGACTACTTAAAGCTTGTGAAGGGCTGACTATCTGAGGACAGCTGGGACAGAGGTAAGGGGAGACTCCACAGCCAATCAGCGCTTTGTGATTCCTTCCAGTGCACTGTGATTGGATGACATGTCACTAAATACAGTCTGGCCATGTCTGAACTGGGGTGGCGTGGTGAGCAAAATAACGATGGATGAAACCCAGATCTGTGACTGGGGTGAATGTTTTGCCAATGTGCAACATTCCATCCATCATCTTGTGGGTTTTGCTAAATACAGATCCCCTAACATATTAGCATTCCTCCCAATACCAGAGAGCTCCTATAATGTGCAAAGCGGAATTGAGACAGGCCTTTATTTAAATTAAAATATGCTCGGTCACTTAGGGTACCGCTCTCAAATACAGTGTTGTTGTTGTATAGGAGTTGACATATAGGCAGCACTGTATAAGGTGTGGGCATCTGTAAACTCCACGACACAGTGGTTGGAGGAGATTTTTGCCAAACTCTGCACTCCAAGCAAACTCCACCAACAGAGGTGAGGTTACCGCAAACCCCCACTAAAGAGGCAAAGGGAAATCCTTGACTACAGCCTACTTGTGAGCATTTCCTGGATGCGAAATAGCCCTCACCACATTGCAAGAAAGAGGGTGGGACACGGATTTGCCTTAAAACTACTGGAGCCGCGACCTCAGAAGGATTGTGTTGATGCTTATGAATTTTGTTCTTTCTTTGATTGCATAGAGTTAGAACTAACATACTTCTTTTTCTTCTAAAAGTAAGCATTTGCCTGGATATTGATTGTACCATGTGCACCTTGAGGTTATGGGTCATATTTACTCAACTGTATCTACAGGTCACCCCAGAGGGAGCCTTTGGTTGCTCATCTACAGCTACCACTGAGAAGCAAGTGTAGAAAGGCTACTTGGCTCAGTTGCTTTGGATCCATAGTAGGTTGGACCCAGAGATATCCGGAGTAAAAGGCCTGAACCACCACGGTTGGGTCCAGTAGCCCCTGCATGCCCAGTTTGCCCTCTGGAAGGGATTCTGAAAACATTATGTCCCGTGGAGTTTTATTGCAAGTCCTTAACTCCAATTATTTTCTATGGGAGGGTGTTGAACTAAATTGACATGTGCAAATTACTCACAAGTGTAACTTACCATTGTGAATATCACTGATATTTAATGTCATTTCAACAATTGAAGACTTACTCTCTATTTCTTTTTTCATTTTAGAATGTTATCAACGTTGTAGGCGTTCTTGTGGAAAATGCCACTGCATGGAATGTTCTGAGCCCGGCAGACAAAATCAGGAATAGCTCTCTATTGTTGAGTGCAACAGAAACATTTGGAAGAGGACTTCAAATCAGTAATTCCATAAATTTGCATGCTGAATCTCAAAATATAATCGTACAGGGAATAAACATCACTTCAGAAAATGACGTTTATAATAAGAAGTTCAACTTTAGTAATGGATCCGGAGATGTGAGAATACCGCCTGGGCTTTTGTCGATTAATACAACTGTTGTCACCATAGCCTATGCCTCCTTGGTGGATATTTTACCTGGGGGTGAAAATAAGAGCGAAGTGAATAGTTTGATTATGTCAACTGTACTAAATAGGAACATTTCAAATAATGCTTTTCAAATTGTGATGACATTTCCAAAAATCAACGCCTCACTGGTGAATCCCACGTGCGTCTACTGGAACTTCAGTCAAGGCAATGGGACTGGAGGATGGGATAACACAGGGTGTCAGGAAAATGACACGGGAAATGCTGTTACATGTACTTGTGATCACCTGACGTCATTCTCAATTCTTATGTCATCGAAGAATTACTTTACAAAAAATGTGAAGGACCTACTCAACTACATCACTTACATCGGCGTGAGCATATCCTTGGCAAGTCTGGTTATTTGTATTGTAATTGAGGCTCTAGTTTGGAAATCTGTCACCAGAAATAAAACCTCCTACATGCGCCATGTGTGCTTGGTGAACATTGCTGTATCGCTTCTGATCGCTGACATTTGGTTCATCATCGGTTCAAGGATGTCCGATATCCTAGAGGAAACCGCTAAAAACACAACTACTAACGCGGGTGATGCCTGCATAGCTGCTACATTTTTTACCCAGTTTTTCTACCTCTCCTTGTTTTTTTGGATGCTCACCATGGGACTCATTCTCTTCTATCGCTTGGTCTATGTTTTCCATGATATGAGCAAGACGACCATGATGGCAATTAGTTTCTGTCTGGGCTATGGATGCCCCCTCATCATATCAGTTATTACGGTAGCTGTGACTCAGCCCAGTAACCAGTATCGAGAAGGGCTGTCCTGCTGGCTCAACCTCAGTTCCACTATGGCATTCCTTGCATTTGTTGTGCCGGCCTTAACCACTGTTGCCGCAAACTTTATCATACTCATCGTGGTCATTGTGAAGCTCCTGCGGCCTTCAGTTGGGGATAAGCCAAGCAAAGAAGAGAAGAGCACACTAGTAAAAATTGCGAAAAGTGTTGCCGTCCTGACTCCACTCTTAGGTCTGACCTGGGGATTTGGAATTGGAACAATAAGCTCAGGAAATGTAGTGATCCATGGAATATTCTCTGCCCTCAATTCTCTTCAGGTCAGTATATGAGAGTTTGCACAAACCGGAAATAGTTTCATTGATGCTATCAGAAAAAGAATTTCCTTTTTCATGCTTTGCTGACATATAGGACCAGAAGGGTGGTGGTTATTGAAGTATGTGGTGTGGTGATCTAAGCTCTTGGTCTGGTACACACAAAATGCTTTATTCTAATACTTTAGGTTACATTTCGTTACACTGACTACACAGTACCAGAAGAAGCTTGGTCTTTCTAATTAACTTCTCAACCACTAATACTATAATTGTTAGAAGTAGCACACACGGACTACATCTTCAATTGCACTTTTGAGCAGGACGATCCACAGAATTCTAGAGAGAACAGTATCCTTCACGTGACAGATAACATCAAAGGGCACAACATTCCTCCCATCTTCCAAACAAGTGCAAATGCAACACCCAAGAAAACACACACAGAACCAAAGAACAGAGGACCGGCCTTACAGGACACACAGGACAGCAGAAAGAACGCTACGACAAACACGGACACATGCAAATACTGTGCAAAGATTCACAACTGCAACGGAGAAACCAAGCGGCAGCTGCATTCTGACATATAGAAAACACAAACTAGAAGACAACCATCAACAAATACACCGGTACTGAACATGCCGCACAGTGCCTACCATACTATGACATACTGGAAGCAAGCTGAGTATATATAAACACTGCGAAAAGAACACGTAGCTTTTAAGAATTAACTGAATGCCCTGATATTTCCCACACGGTGCATGCCATACTCTGGGGCAAAGAACTCTAGTTGGTTCGCAGGCTGCCAACAATACCATGAACACACTACATACTGCTTCTGGTGATAGTAAGCTGTACATCATGCAGGTCACATGCAATTACTGCAACAATCCACCTTACTAAGGAGCATAGAACACTCCGGGCCTAATCTATGGAGGGGTGAGAGTCACATTTGCACCACGCAACGTGGTAAATGTATGACCAAAACGAAAAAATGCAATTTATCAAGCCACTCAAGGTCATTTTGCGTGGCCCTGAGGGGCTTGGTAAATCAGGGAGTAACACAATGCAGTGCAAATCGCTGCATTGCATTACTCTGCCCTGGGAAGGCGTTCCATCGGTGTTGCATGGGTGTTCCCATGCACCTCCCATGGATTTTGATGCATTCACAGATTTACCAGAACTGATAAACCTGGGAATGCGCCAAAAAGATCCACCTTTCTGGGGAGACATAACTTGGAGAATATATTAATTTCTCTTTGTTACTTTCTCTTTCTATGCTTGATGCATTCTGCAGCACACATAGATGGTGTAATATACCTCTGAAAATAGTTTTTGTGCTGGTAGGTGTCCCTGCCTGCACAAAAACAATCCTCCTTACAACGCAGGCACCCTTGCACAATGGTGACGGGGAGCCAGTGTAGTGTTCGTAGTTGTTGGCTGATGTGGCCGTGGTGCGATAGGTTGAGGACTAGTCTGACGGCAGCGTTCTGGATGCCCTGGAGTTTGCGAATTAGGGTTGTTGTTGATCCCTGTTGATGGAGTAGGCAGAGGGTGTGGTAGCAGGAAGAGGTGACAGCGATGATCTGGGGGTCCATTTTGAGTTCGGAATCCAGGATGATTCCGAGGTTGCATGTGTGGTCCATGAGGGGAGGGGTTCTTGAGGGTGTGGGGGAAACCAGGTGTTGTTCCAGGCGTCGGGGTGTGGGCTCATGATGAATACTTCGGTTTTGTCTGTGTTGAGTTGTCAGCAGCTGTTCTTCATCCACCTGGCGACTGCTTCCATTCCTCATTCATAGTTGTGTTTGGAGATGTTGGGTTTGTTGAGAGGGAGAGGATGAGTTGGGTGTCGTCTCCATACGATACGGTGTTAAGTCCGTGTGATCTGACGATGAATGTGAGCGGGCCATGTAGACGTTGAACAGGGTGGAGCTGATGGAGGATCCTTGGGGGACTCCGCAGGTGGTCGGTGTGGGTTCCATGAGGAAATGGGGGAGTCTGACCCGCTGCATTCTGTCAGAGAGGAATGAGCAGATCCAGTCGAGGGCTTTCTTCGAGATTCCTGCGTCGTGGAGTCTGCAGGCTAGGGTACGATGTAAGATTATGTTGAAGGCAGCGGACAGGTCCAGGAGGATGAGGGCCACAGTCTCTCCTCTGTCGAGTAGGGAGCGGATCTCATCTGTCGCAGCGAGTACGGCCGTTTTGGTGCTGTGGTTCTTCCTGAAGCGTTATATGGAGGATTTGAGAATGTTGTTTTCTTCTATGAAGGAGGCGAGTTGATTGTTGACTGTCCTGGGAGGGTGAGATGTCTGTAGTCTCACAGATGGAATGTGCGTACTCTTTGATGATGCCGAAAAGTTCCTTGCTGTTGTGTGCATGGGCGGATATTCTGTCCTGGAGTGATTACTTCCTTGAGTATCTGATGAGTTTGTGGTGGGCGGTGGTGGCTGCTTTGAAGTTGTCGAAGTCTGCTGGGGTTTTGGAGTTTGTCTAGATTCCTGAAGTTCAGTAGAGATTCAGTCTTCACGTGAGGGTTAGAAGTTTTCTTGAGGCGTTGATGGTGTTGGTGCAGTCGGTGATCAGTTGTGTAGGGTACGGGTGGCGGTGGTGGGGTCATCGTCTGTGGTGGTGGGAGCAGAGCTGCTTATGGAGGCCGCAAGCTGGTTGTCAAAGATCTTGTTCCAATTCCCGCACTGGAGCTGGTGTGGACTTCTGTGGGAGATGAGTGCTTTGAAGGTGATGTGGACGCAGCAGTGTTCCGGCCATGGGAGTTCGGAGGTGTGGCTGAAGGTGATGGGAGTTTCCTTCTGTGAAGATGGGGTTGAGGGTGTGTCCTGCTGAGTGTGGTGGTTCTGGTACGATCTGTTTGAGTCCAATGTTCGGGAGGTGGTCCAGGAGGGAGGAGGAGTAGGGAGCTTGGCGGTTGTCGAGGTGGAAGTTGAGGTCTCCAAGCAAGCTGTAGTCGGTGGAGGTGATGGCATGCGGGGTGTTGATGTCCGTGATGGAGTCAGCGAAAGCTTCTCGGTGTCCAAGGGGTGTGTGGATGAGGGTACCTCGGAGGGTTGTGGACTGGTTGGTCTATATCTTGAAGTGGAGGTGTTCCATCAGGTCTGTGAGCCCGTCGGTGCAGGTGCTCAGACGGAGGTTAGCTTTGTGGGCGATGGCGATCCCTCTACCGGGGCAGTTGGGGCAGTCCTTCTGGGTGATTTTGTATCCTTCAGGGATGGTGATCGCAATGTCTGGTCCCGAGGCGACATTCGTCCAGGTTTCGGTAAGTAATGCGATTTCAAGGGTGGTGCTGTCGTGGAGATTCCAGATTTCCGCAGCGTATCTGTGGAGGGACCGGGCGTTGAGGAGGGTGCATTGCAGGGTTTGGGGTGCGATGACATTGTTGCTGTAGGGCAGAGGTGGGTCGTGGGTTTCAGAGAAGGAGTGGAAGCAGTGTTGGCAGGTGAGAGGTCCATGGATGTCAAGAGAAGAGAGATTGCAGTTGTTGTTCTCACTGGCTTAAAGTGCATAGAGCACTGAGGAGCTGTAGTGCTGGAGGGTCGGGGAAGCAGTGTTCCTGGCGCTAGTCGCGTTTGGGTAGTGAAAGGGGGCAGACAGGCTTGCCTTTGGCATGACTCGGGTGCGCTCGCTGTGTGCCTGCTGTGCGTGGACACACAGTGGCAGCCATAAAGTAGGGGTCGGGTGGAGCGCGGGACAGCTGGGAGGTGGGAAAACACAGGTGCTGGAGGGGGTGCAGGGGCACTAGCGGTGTGAAAAACCGAGGAGGCAAAGGCAAATGGAAGGCAGAATAAACAGAAATGAAAGGCAAATTGAATAGCAATGGAAGGCAAAGTAAATAGAATGGAAAGCAAAATGAATTGAACTAGAGTGATGGAGAATGAAGGAAAAATATGTGGAAATTAAGGGAGAAGACTGACTGAAGAAAAAGATGTCCGGCTAGGGAGAGCCGAGTACAACCGGCTGGACAGCCGAGCAGGGCCTCAAACCACGGTCAGCGGCGGTGACAGCAGAGGCACTACCTAGCTGAGCTACTGGTGAAGCTTAGCACAGGGAGAGCAGAATCTTGAGGGGACTTTGCAATACAGGGACAAAGGCAGGAATTAGCTGAATTTGTTTAAACAAAGCACATTCCAGCCCTTTCTCTGCCACACAGCGCAGCAAGGTGACTTGCTGCACTGTACTCCATCACTTAAATCTGCCCACAAATTCGGGGTATATCAAGAACCTAAATCTGGCTCACAATTATACCCATATTGCATAAAGATGTATTACAATGAACTCTGAGTATTTTAATTGAACCACAATTAGTTTCTTCCGATAATCAACAGTAATTAGGAGACTCCGTGGTCAATAAAAAGCATTATACTGAACATAAAACCAACCCGGAGCCTTAATGTTAACGTTTCATATTATTAAATCAAATATTACCGAGGCCCAAAAATCATGAGTAGAAAAAATGAGGAATACAAAAGCACTGGTGTTAGAAATGGGGTTTCTGGTTGGCTAGGGTATACACCTAAGCCAGGCAGAACCCACCACTCTAGTCAGGGTAAGGGAGTTACACACCCAAGATAACCACCCCTTCTCACCCCCTTGGTAGCTTCGAAGAGCAGTGAGGCTTACCTCAGAGGCAATGTGTGAAGCGTTTGCCCAACACACATACACACACACTAGGCACCCCACAAAAAGAGACTCCACAAGGTTATATCAAAATATCCTTTGTATTGTTCATAAAATCACATTAGGCATAAACGCATAAATCACTGTGACACTAGGCTCTTGTCAAAACGTCACATAGAGTATAACATAATTTTGAAGTGCCAGCCAGGACACCTCTGACAGGGCAACCTTCAAGACCTCCTTCAACCTCCACCACCTGACAGTAGCAACAAAGAAGACAGCCCTAGCCACACGCATCGAAACAAGAGGTAACAGCAGTAAGGAACTCTTCAACATCGTTAAGGAATTCTTCAACTCGGCTGCCAGCAAAAACAACCAGAATGCTCGTTTCCGGTCCAGGCAGGACCTTGCTTGGCAGTTCGGCCTGGACTGTTCCCATGAGGAACAGGGTCAAGACTGATTTGCATATGGCTGGGCCCAAACTGGGGTGTCGCGGTGGGAAAAAAAAACGATGGATTAAACCCAGATCTCTTGACTTGGGTGAATCGTTGCATTGTTCAGTATTCTATCTATCATCTGTTCTTTTTGCCAGCGAAAACATCATCAAGCCCTCAAAGACCAATGCGGCAACCTCGCCAACTTCTTCCATGACTAGATCACCACCACATACAGAAACTTCAAACCCCATCCTACACCTACAGACTTCAGTGATATATACGCCTCCACTGCAACAGACATGTAGGAGCTCACCACACTGCTCAACACCTCAGTCACCACTGAAACATTTCCTGATGCCTGGTAAAACGCTAAAGGTAGACCACTACTCAAAAAACCACATGCCGACCCCCCCGAGCTCAAAAGCTACCGGCCAGTCTTCTTGCTCCCATTCCCAACCAATGTACTGGAAAAGCGTATCAACAAGCAACTCATGATTCACCTGGAGTAGAACCAACTACTCAATGCCTCCCAATTTGTTTTCCGTAGCAACCACAACACCGAGACCACCCTGATTGTGGACACTGATGACATCCGAACCCTCCTTGACCAGGGAGAGACAACAGCTCCGATCCTCCTTGACCTCTTAGCAGCCTTTGACACTATATCCCACCACACACTGATAGAAGACTCCATCAAATCAGCATCCAAGGGGACGCACTCAGATGGGTCATCTCCTTCCTCTCCGGAAAAACTCATAGGGTCCACCTACCACCTTTTACCTCTATACCCAAGAATATCATTTGCGGTGTCACTCATGGCTCATCCCTCTGACCCACACTCTTCAACACATATATTACCCTGCTGGCCAACATCGTCAGATCTCACGGTCTCAATATAATATCCTACGCAGATGACACTCGGATCATCCTCTCACTCACCGATGACTCAACTACCAACGGGACCAACTTCCACAGATACATGACAAGCATTGCCGACTAGCTGAAGAACTGCCGCCTAAAGCTGAACACCGATAAGATGGAAGTACTGATCTTCGGCAATAACAGCAACCCATGGAAGGACTACTGGTGGCTATCAGACCTAGGTCTCGCACCCACACACTCTGAACACAACAGAAACCTTTGATTCATCAATGAGAAGCTCACTATAAAATCACAGATCAATGCAGTCTTCTCTGCCTGCTTCCTCACTCTGTGCGTGCTACGTAAGATCTTCAAGTGGCTGCCACTGCACAGAAGACGTACCATGACACACGCCCTCAACACCAGCCGACTAGACTACAGCAGCGCTCGCTACGTAGGAATCACCTCAACTCCCACAGAGACTCCAAACCATTCAGAATGCCACAGCCAGACTCACCCATAACCTCCCCAGATTAACCCACATTTCACCCCACCTCAAACCTCCACTGGTTCCCCATACAAAAGAGATGCTAATTGAAGCTTCTGAGCCACACATAGGAAGCACTACGCAACCAAGGACCCGCCTACATCAGCCACCACTTGATCTTCCACCAGCCATCAAAAAGATTAAGCTCTGCCTCCCTTTCACTTGCCCACACTCCCCACATCTACCGAAGCAGATGTGTAGAACACTCCTACATCACAGCAAAGACCTGTAACAGCCTCTCCACGCAGCTCTAGACCATCTCCTCACTTCCAGAATTCCGAAGGACCCTCAAGACCTGCCTGTTCCAATGCGCCCCTGGGACCTTCAAGTGCCTGGATACCCTTTCGGGTGATCAGCTGCACTTTATAAACCTAGATTGATTTATTGAAGTAAATATTACAATTGAATAGGGGCGAGAACACTTTAAAATGCTTTGTGACTGGCTGCTTACTGAACGGCATGGCTTAATCACCATTCGTAATCTGAGCTCTTAATTACAGTTGTTAGAGCTAAAGAAAAATATATAAAGAGGCAATAGTGGACCCTATGTATGATCGGTGAACCGATAGATACTGTATTATACTGTAAAGTTTAAGCTTGAAAAGCCAATAAATATTACAACACCTTTTCAAAACTAAACCCACAATGCCTCCCAAAGCGGAATAGTAACGGCGAAAAATAGAATAGTCCAATGAAGCCAAATCCATGTCAGATTTTCAAGATAACTTGTTACGTCACTGAATTCCATTGAGACTAATTGTACATGACTTTATTTTATGAGGGTAGACGGAAAATCTGTCTTCAATCTGCCTTCTTGGAACTACTCTGGACACCCTTGTTTAAAATGTTTTCAGATACCGCAGCTTCCTTATGTGGCATCACTGTTAACATGTAAGATTTTCACGCTATTTACCAGAAAACCTTTCATGGCCTTGCTTCACTGTGGTTCATGTTATACCTTTAACGGGCCTGCGCTGTTGACACTGATTTCAGTGAGAACTTCTCTTTTTTTATTTGGTTAGTTTTTAGCTACATAGTCATTTTAAAGACACATATGGACACTACGGAATCACTCACATAAAATGAAGGCCATTACGTGTGTCTAAACCTCCAGCATTGCTGTTGAAACATATTTTTACACACGTTCATTTTTGTTACCCTTTATTAGGGATTCACCTTAGATTTCATTTAAAAGGACGGATTCACGCTTGGCAGTGAAGGGGTTACATTGGTTGTGTTCTCACATTGTGTTAAGAGTGGAATTGTTACAGTGCCATGTGAGGCATTGGCTTGGTTGTGTACCTTGTGAATGATCATGGCTCAGTTCCTTATGTGTTACCTTTCTGTGAATGCTCACTGCGGTGGGCGACTTGTGACAACATACTGTGACTTCCTACCAAATTTCAATCAAAGAAGTTTGACAAAAAAAAAAGAAAGGAATTGGAGCAGTAATACTTGTTTATGTACGGAGTATGAAAATTTACATGCTATTTTTTAATCTATTAAATTTCGGTGTGTTTGCAGGGTCTATTTATTTTGGTGTTTGCAACTCTTTGGGATACAAAGGTAAGAATTTTTACGTTGTCCATTCAAGAAATTTCTGTACATTGCCACTTTCTATTAACCTTATTTTTCTCACTTGCTCTTAAAATTGCAGGTTAGAGAAGCTTTGCGCCATCGATTTGCGCAATCTAAATCGGCTTCCCAGCAGACGAAGGTATGTCAGTCTGCACTGTTATTTCTGTGGATGCAGTGAGGTTTTCCAAAGTGTGCAGGTTGCATGCCACCAATCCGAAGATAGCCCTGGGTCATAGCTGATAGGTTAATATATCAATATTTGATTATGGACCTAAGAGGTATTTTCTCTCTGTTTTCTCATTTTATGAGTAGTGGTATTTGGAAAGGGCACTCTCTTATGCCCACCTTGGACTTGGGTGGCCTTTTAAAAGTTATGTGGCAAAGGTGCCCTGGGACTCACATTAAAAGTCGTGCACTGAGACTTAACTACGAAATGAGGAATTACCGATCAAATCTTTACATCCTGATCTTATTCCAACAGTAATTACTATTTTTGTCCTGTGATGCCCACCCAAGGCAGCTGAACTCTGATCTGCAGCCCTCCAGGGCTATCTCATAAGCAGAGTTTGCCACTACCTGCTTCATTGGTATTAAGCAGTCAGTCCTATTTTATTTTTTCAAAGTTATCTTTAAGACTAATTTATTTTGTCACGTCAAATTGTGCTAATACTGGTAGATTAATTTATCATAGATCACTGTTTCTGATTGGACTCTAGACTGACTTATAACTAAATCGCATACAACACCTACCTGTTTAGGTGGAAATACTGAAATAAACATACAATGGCCTCACAATGGGCTCAGGAATTTGAATTGAATGTATATTTTTTTCAGTTTTGGTTTTTCCATAGGGATGTAGATATTTTATCTGGTGCACCAGTTTTCGAGAAAGCTATATCAGTGTATTGATTGCCCTGATGCAAATAGGACATAAAGGAATTAGTATGGTAACAATACAGCCTGCTTTTTTTTTTCTTTTTTTTTGCAGAGTTTTACATTGCGCGAACTTGACCCGAATCGGGTATCGTAGCGCTTTAAATGGCACCAGTTACGTTACACGAGGACACACATTCATTTTTGTTAGGCACGGGGAGATGAAGTGATTTGCCCAGAATCACAGGATGTTCAGCCTCACTGCCGAGACTCGAACCCAGTTCCCCAGATTCAGGGTCGACCGCCTTAGCCGTTAGGCAAACTCCCCTCCCCTGCATTCTGCAGTAGTGGGTGCTGCACACAAACAATGTATCTGTCTCTTCATCCTTGTATACAATCACAGCCATACATCCATTGATCCATATATTCCCTGCAGGCATCAATCAAGCCACGTATGTGTTTTCTCACCGTATGTATGTGCATAAATGTATGGCTCTGTGTATGATGGCATTTCTGTCGGTCTGTGTGCATGTATTTGTGTTGGCCTGGATGTGAATTGATTGCCCTTGCTTTGTTGAGCTATGTCGGCATGTAAATGTGCTGTGTACATGAATGTGTAACTTACTGTGTGTGTCTCTGTGCATGCACGATGCAAAGGACAAGCCTTTTAACTACTTGAGTATGTCATTAAGTGTTTTGAGAGGTGGCACCCTGCTGGGAGCAGAGCAGGCTCACTTGTGTGGCAGCACTAGGGGGACAGACACTGTGCACAGAGTGAAAGTGCTGGGCTACAGGCTGGTGCTCTGATGGTGAGCCATGAGAGCAGAGGGCTCATTGAGGTTTGTTCTGTGGATCAGAGATGTGTACATTGCAGGACCAGTGTGGGGAACCATCATGGAGTCCCAGGAGCAAGACTTTGATTTGCAGAGGGTCTTTTATAGCAGACAGGTTCTCAGCAGGGAGCCCTAGGGTTCTCATTCTATGCAGGCATACAGTAGCAGGTCTGGTAGTGACCGCTTTACCTGTCTCATGGAGCGTCTTCCACCCACAGCCATTATTAGCTGTTTGGTTGTTATTTACATATTGATCAGCCCACAATCACAGGCCATATCAGTCTTTGGGTAACTGTAACTGTCCATCATGTCAGGTGGCGTTTCTCCTCTTTTCTGGCATAGGGCATTGAAACAATTGTTGTATTCGCCTGCACAGAGAGCAGCATCCATTTTTTCACAGTGTAATGTACACACTAGCACAGGCATCGATTAGCAAACCATGCAATAAGAACATTGTTCCTGATAGGCCGTATACATTTAGAAGGAATGCAGATTTTTGAACCTTGATCTCAAATAGTTTGGGAGTTTTCAATGAATGACTTTATCGGCCAACGTAAGAAGATTACATTAGACTGGGCGCCCATGCAATCAGCAGCGCGCGCGCGCCGCCGAGATACGACCTTTTTGTAGCGCCAGGATATTGCAAAGGTCTTTTAAACGTCCCTCATACTGTCAGTGTGATAACTTTGGCACGTGGGGAACCTGTGTGAATCTCAATATGTGTCTGCATATAAAAGGTATTGACTTTTTGGAGTATTTGAGAGGAAACAGTTAACAAAAGCTGCGATTTCTGAGCAGTGAGGCTCACGTTTAAGTGCTAGCCATCTTTGGAGATATCCGACTAAAGGAAGTGTGCCTGCTCAAACATAATTTGCTTTATTATCTGCATAATTATAAATTATATGCCAAGGGGCCGCAATAGCTGATGAAGAGGCTAACCCAGAGCTTAATTTGAACTGTTTTTTGCTGACGCTCATTGACTTATTTTTTCGCATCGGACATTTCCTGAGAGGGAAACACACAAAGGGGAAAGATGGAGGAAGAAAATGACAGAAAAAACAGGGAGAAAGCAGAACACTGCAGAGAGCTGAAAGAGGGAGATAAAGAGGCTACGCAGCCGTGGTATTCACAATGGTGGAGGCTGCTACAAATAAAATATAATAAAAGGTTTTTATTTCTGCCTGCCTGATCGCCACTCATGCGAGTCTTCAGTGGTGCGTGGCCAGGCAATCCTCTGTGACAGGCATGGCAGGGGAAGTGGTGGTGGGCACTTTTAAGTGCGCATGACTGTTTGGTTGGGGTCTTGGCCGGCCAAACCGTCATGCACACTTAGGTTTCTCCTACCCCGCTGTGTTGCACAGCTGTGTTGGAGAAATGCCACAGGCTCCCAGTTACACCTGGGTGGCAAACCCAGCTGATCATACCAATCCCAGCGCTTCTCTCATGCTTGGAATCATACTGTGGGGTGGCAGAGTGGGCTAAAGAACAGTGATGGATCAAACCCGGATCTGTTGACTGGGTGTGAGTGTTTGATTGGTTCTGATGCTCCGTCCATCACCACCCCCTTTTGTACCGCTTTGTTCGCCATAAGTTGGCAGGGTATGCTCAGACGTGAGTCCCTTGCTCACTTTGCCACTGGATTCAAGCAAGCCTGGCTGATGACGGCTGAAATGCCAGAAACCGGTCCTAGGAAGCTTGTTTCCGGTCCAGGGAAGGCATGGCTTGGCAGTTCGGGCTGGACTGTTCCCATGAGGCACAGGGTCAGACTGATTTGCATGTGGCCATGTCTGAACTGGGGTGGCAGAGTGGGCTAAAGAACGGTGATGGATCAAACCCAGATCTGTTGACTGGGTGTGAGTGTTTGATTGGTTCTGATGCTCCGTGCATCACCACCCCCTTTTGTACCGCTTTGTTCGCCATAAGTTGGCAGGGTATGCTCAGACGTGAGTCCCTTGCTCACTTTGCCACTGGATTCAAGCAAGCCTGGCTGAAGACGGCTGAAATGCCAGAAACCGGTCCTAGGAAGCTTGTTTCCGGTCCAGGGAAGGCATGGCTTGGCAGTTCGGGCTGGACTGTTCCCATGAGGCACAGGGTCAGACTGATTTGCATGTGGCCATGTCTGAACTGGGGTGGCAGAGTGGGCTAAAGAACGGTGATGGATCAAACCCGGATCTGTTGACTGGGTGTGAGTGTTTGATTGGTTCTGATGCTCCGTCCATCACCACCCCCTTTTGTACCGCTTGGAATCATACTGTCAGCATGGGAGAAGTGCTGGGATTGGCATCTGGGAGCCTGCGCAGTGTGCAGCTGGAGTCGAGGATCGTCAGAGAGGAGCAAGGAGGCGCCTGTCGGAGTTGCAGGGAAGTGAGTTTCCAGAAAGGCCTGAAATAGACCTCAGCCACCTTTACTAGTAAGATTTCTAGTGGAATACATATTTTTAAAAAATGAGATAGATCCTAGTTAAGAGAAACTGTTAGTCAAGTTGGTGATAAGCATGAAGCTTTCACCCAAGCACACTAGTGAGACTAGCTCGATAACTGAGCAAAAAACAACAAAAAATCTCAACCGGTCTCATTCAGAGGCAATTATATATGCATGTCTATAACATTGCAAGCACAGAAAGGAAGACTCTCAAGCTGTAAAGGTTATTTTAGCAAAAATCATGTATTAAATACGATTCATACAAAGGAGAGAAGAGGGAGGGTTGAGGATTTGAACTAATCATCACAGAAAGAAGGTTACAGTTATATCAGCACTGCAAGCAGGATCAATTTGCATAAAACACTTTCACTTCTTCGGATTCAGACCGATTCAGTCGCCTTGCCTCTATTCAATAGAATTTCCAAAACCCAGCGTTTCGCTCACGTCTGGAACACTCATTGATTCAGATTTCCCCCCCCCCCGTTTGGATTCTTGCCTGCATTTACGGCTCCACAAGCTCATTTATATTGGTTAATTCCTTCAGCACCGCCTGAATTTTACAACCCGGTCCTGATGATGATCCCAAATCGAAACGCCGTCGACTTGTCAGCTTAATTGATGGCACCACCTTGTCTTATGGTTCTATGAGAAATGAAAAATATTCAATTTCATTGTTAAGACTAGAACCGCTGATTGTATTATACTGTATATATTCACTTTCACTTCACTTCGCGCCGTCCCCTTGCTGACTTCACTTTGTTACTTGTGTCGCTGTCCTTTTGTGTCACGTACACTTCCCAGCACCAAGTACAATTTCGGGTTGTTTTATGCTAATTGATCCTGCTTGCAGTGCTGATATAACTGTAACCTTCTTTCTGTGATGATTAGTTCAAATCCTCAACACTCCCTCTTCTCTCCTTTGTATGAATCGTATTTAATACATGATTTTTGCTAAAATAACCTTTACAGCTTGAGAGTCTTCCTTTCTGTGCTTGCAATGTTATAGACATGCATATGCAATTGCCTCTGAATGAGACCGGTTGAGATTTTTTGTTGTTTTTTGCTCACTTACCCTAATCTCAACTAGGTTTATGGGTTTATGCTCCTGTTGTTTTTACTAGCTCGATAACTGGACACAGGTCTTGAGAGAACTTAGTTAAATTCGTTTTCAGAATATTAAATATACCAGAGGGATGCCTTCTATCCAATGAGAATTGTTTTCCCCTGACCAGAAAGGATCTCATATTTCTGCACTTCAAGAGAGACCATTACATTTCTAGATAAATAAGCTGTACGTTTTCGTCAGAGCCAGATTCTGAGTAAGGGCCTCATTTAGAGTGTGGTAGTCTTTACTCTGCATCTCACCGTGGCGTAGAACATTACATCAGCCATCCTGATGATAGGAAGACCGCCATATTCAGAGATCTGCACCAGCCCAGCAGTGATCTCTGTACCTTCATAGGAAATGATGTCTACAAATATCTTCTTTTTCAATAACCCCCATGGACGTTTGTTTTTAAAAGCGAAATAACTACGCCCACAGAGTTTTTCCCTGGGTGTGTGGGTCATAATTTCAATTCTTCTGTCAGTCACCACCAGGTTTTCCCAGGCTGTGAAGAATAGAAAAAATAAGACCACAGACCGCCATCCCTAAATAGGGCAGGCAATGTGATACCCTTACTCTGATGACCCGAAGACCGTTGTTGGGTCGGATTGTGACCGAAAATATTGCCAGGCACCAAATTAAAGTGGCATAGGCACTGGAAGTTGAGGTGCGGGGGTGCTGAAACACACCCAAAAATAATCATTCTCGCGATCAGAAGGTGAAAGAGAAATACAAATGACTTTACATCTTGTCACATTTGCTGTGAATTCAAAGACACAAGTCAAATTTCAGTCTGTCTTCTGACAAATTGTTCTTTGATTTATAAACTGGTGCTTATTTTTATTTCTCTGTCTGCAAAGTGAGAGGATTTAATTACCTAGGTGACAATCTGGCTTGGTTACAGGAAGTGAAAGGAAATGTTAAATGTTAATGTTAAAAAGTTTTATAGAGCTCATATCTGCCCAAGGGCTTCCCAGCGCTGAGTGATTGAGCTGTGGAGGGTAAATGTATTTGTTGAGGTTACTGAGGGAATAACCATGTCTTTAACTTTTTCCTGAATCTGGATTCCGCTTCTAGCAGTCTCAATTCGCAGGACAAGGCATTCCAAAGCTTAGGTGCTAGAAGTGAAAAGGATCTGCCTCCCCATCTTGCTCTCTTAATTCTTGTGGTTCTAAGAAGGCGTTCTTGAGAAGATCTTCTATTGGGAATATGTGGTAGAAAGAGGCCTCTGATTTTATTGAGTTTATTGCTATGTGTCAAGCAGAGGGTTTTAAATGTATTCCTCGCATCAGCCGGGAGCCAATGAAGCTGTTTCAGATGCTCCCTTACTGATTCATGAATTGGGATCTTGCAGAGAAGCCTAGTTGCCGCATTCTGCACAACTTGAAGTCTTTTTAGGTCTCGCCTGACCCAGCGCATGCGCTGGTCTGGCGAGACTTATTGAGAGGGCTCCAAAAAGTGCTACCAGGCCAGCCTAGTGCTACAGTGCATGGGCGCGCGTGCCGCGCTTTACCGCGATTACTTTCACTTTCGCGGCCGCTTTGATGTTCTCCGTGAGGCGTCAATAGATTGTAGCAGTTAAAACCAGCATTGGCATAGCCAACAGGTCTCGCTTTTGGGACCTTGTAAGTGTTTAGTTATGCAACTGTTGCATGACTAAACACTTATAAGGTCCCAAGAGCGAGACCTATTGGCTATGCCAATGCTTGTTATGACATATTTTGGAGAACCTAAATAAAGAGAATTACCATAGTCCAGACTGGACTACCATAGATTGAATTACTGATTTCTTTAAATACTCTGGGATCAACTCTAGGACCTTACGGATTATCCTGAGTAAGCCGAAACACTTGCCCGCCAGCTTTTTTGCTTGTTCTTCCACTGTCAGTTCTTTGTCCATCTATATTCTCAGATTCTTAATGGAAGAGTTAGGAGCTGGAGAGCTCCCGATAGAGCTTGGCCGGCTAGGTATGGGCCCGAGGATATCATTTTGCTCCAGAATCATCAACTCTGTCTAGTCACCATTTAAATTCATACAGCTGTTAGTCATCCATTTAGCCACTTTTTCCAAACACGGGCCCAATTGTTTACATTCAAAATTTGCTTCATTATCAAAGGAGACAACAGCTGCGTATCATCTGCATAAGTGACCTTGGATAGGCCGAACTCCTGAACAATATCTGCCAGTGGCCACATGTAAACTAAATAGAGTGGGAATGAGTGATGAACCCTGTGGCACCCCACATTCCAAAGGCATACTGTCAGAAAAGCAACCGGATTCAATGACTTGGAAGGATCTGTCTTTGAAAAAAACGCAAGCCAGTCTAGGGTTTTTTGTCCTGCATCCCTACCTCCCTAAGTCTGTTTAACAAAATGACTTGATCCAGTGTCAAACGCTGCGCTCAAATCCAGAAGCAAGACTGCGACTGAGCCACCTTGATCAAGTGTGCTTTTAAGCTCTTCGGTATCTACCAGAAGAGCAGATTTGGTGCTATACTGAGCACAAAAGCCCATCTGCAGGAGCTGAAGACAATGATTGTCTTCCAAAAATGCCCTGATGTATGTAGTTCTCCAGGAAGTTTCCTACAAAAGGTAGCAATGAGATAGAGCGGTAGTTGATGGGTAGTGATGGGTCTAGATGTGGTTTTTTGAGCAATGGTCTAATGATTGCATGTTTCCAGATTTTTGGGACAGTTCCCACATCTAATGAACAATTGAAAGTTTCAAATGTCACAAGAAGGATAGCCTCCATGCCTTTCGATAGAACATAGAGGGGTGCCAGATCTAGAGGAGATCCCAATTAAGTCTTATTCATTAGGGCCTGTGCTATGTCTTCATACAAAGGTCGCAACCTAAGGCTAGTGTAAAGATCCTGTAGATCGGTACCCTCCACTGAACATCTAATTCACCTTAGATCTGTCAGGAACACCTACGATAGAAAAATCAAGAATGCAAAGGTTGACTTCTTCAGATTCCAACTCAATCAAGCCAGAAACCGCCGGAACTTCTTCACTCCCCTCAGCAAAAGAGATATTTACAACACTCTACTGGTGATCAACCCTTCTAATCATTTCATGAACCCGCTACCACCACTCATTTTCAAAAATATCAAGGAGACCATCATCCCACTATGGACAATAATCCTCAACACCACGCTGTTACAAGTCACAATCCCCGATTGCCTAAAAGTAGCGCAGGTCTCCTCCATCCTAAAAAAACCTAACGCAGACAGCTCTGACCTCAGTAACTGCCGACCAATCTCCACCATCCCCACGCTGGCTAAACTGCTTGAAAACATTTGCGCAGACGCAACTTTGTGCATACATGAAGCATTTCTAACTCCTGAACCAACATCAGGCAGGATTCCAGAGAGGTCACAGTCCGGAATCTGCTCTCACTCACATTAAAAATGACATTCTAAAAATGCTAAACCAAAATTAATAATGCCTCTTGAGTCTCCTTGACCTATTTTGGGCTTTTGACACTGTTAACCACCACAATCTCTTATTCATCCTAGAACACAAGATGGGCTTTTCAGGACTGGTATCACAATAGTTTACTTCCTTCCTCCACAATAGATCACAAAAAGTCAAGGTGAATCAATCCCTTTCCCAACTCTCCTCAGTTTCTATGGGGGTTCCACTGGAGTCTGCATTATCATCGATACTAATTTATTCCTGGAACCGTTGGCAAATACTCTGAACTCCGCGAACATTCTCTTCCATATGTATGCAGATGACACTCAACTTTCTGAAAATCACCTCCCCTGAAGACTTAATCGAACTAAACTCTACCCTTATGAATACTCAAAACTGACTGACTGATAACTACCTCATGCTCAACTCCTCCAAAACAGAATTTCTTCTCACTACTCCACCTAATCACACCTCCAAGATTGTCCACTGGCTGAAACACCTTACGGCCTTCAACTGCACTCACCACATTACTGATTCCGTGAAATCCCTATGAATTACACTAGATAATCACTTGAACATGCTGATTCATATTAGCAATGTAAGATGGTGGTACAGGCTCTGGTACTGCCCAGGCTCGACTATGGTACCTCCACGCTATGAGGCTTCCCAAATATAACTTGGCCCCACTAAGAGCCTCCATTAGTGCCGCAGTCAGACTGATCATGGGTACAAAAAGAAATGACCACATCTCCCCAGCCCTCAAATCCCTAAACTGGCTGCCATATGAAGCACGAATACAGCTAAAGATAGCATGCATGACACACAAAGCCATACATCTCAAGACGGCTATTTATTTGGCTACAAAATTAGAACTATCTGGAGCTTGCAAACAATCAAGATGTGCAAGCTCATTGCTCCTAATACCTCAGATCTTCCACAAAACAAGAATGAGCCACAGAGCCTTCTCTAGTGCTGCACCAAAGAATTCGTACTCTCTTCCACCGGAAGTCTGACAAATTTCTTCCATTGCTTCCTTCAAACAGGAAGTCAAAAAAATTCTAATGACTAAGTTCTTGCCTTAAATGGCCCAGGCCCCATTGTTTGACTGCCTACTGAGATTAACTGCCAGATTATTGTGCACCTTTGATTCAAAGCACTCACCTGCTTTGCTCACTTATGTATTGAATGTTCGTCTCCATGTACCGTATCCATCCTACCCTAATTGCGATGTACTCCTACGTTGCTTGTTTTTTGTATACGCTAGTTATGCTGGTCCTCACCTCCTTACCCAACCTAGCCTAACTGTGAAGTGCCCTGATACCCTCCTGGGTCACGTGCGTGCTATATAAAACTTTCTAAATAAAATAAATTAATTAATAAGGTGATAAATGGATTAGGACAGGAAGAGTTGGAGTCAACCATAAAATCTGTTGTTTGGCTTGTAGTCGTCCATATACCTCCTTGAAATGAGCCACAGATGTCTGTTGCCTTCTTTTGAAAGAAGACTGATAACTCATTGCATCTTTTCTTGGAGGATTGTGAAGGGAGATTACCCTAGTTTAGGGTTGTCCGAGCTTTAACAACTTAAAAAAGTTCCTTAGGGAAATTTGCGGGCTGGTTTATCTTCTCCTCAAAAACTTTGGCCTAGGAGTTTTTGATTTTATTGTGATACAGCCTAATGGTTGATTTGTAGCTGACTTTTAAAGATGAGTCGTAATCCTTCCTCCATTTTCTTTCCAACTTCTTGCAGTCTTTCTTTAGTGAAACTAGATAGGTGTTGATCCAAGTAGAACTTTTGGAGTTCATTTTAGACTTTGTTGCAGTTCTTGGGATACACTCATCTAGTAACTGAGTAATCCAGCATTCCCAATAAGTGTAAACCTCATCCAGATTACCTTTTAAATTTGGAGAGGAGGTTTCCCAAATTTTCATCCATACTTCTGGGACAAGTTTTGACTAATTTTGTACTTGATTGGAAGGAGTGGTATGATTTTTAGGGCGGCTATATTAGTCAACGTAAAAGGAATAAGATGATGATCCAACCAAGGCACGGGGATTGGGGCAGAAACTTGAATCTTAGGATCATTGAAAAATATAGGACTGAGTGTGTGTCCTTTAACATGGGTAGGGGTGATTACATGTTGTGCTAATTGCACCGCCTCTAATTCCTGCGACAGTCTGTTAATATAAGGGAGATTAAGTTCGACCAAATGTATATTAGGGTTGCCTAAAATGGTAATGTGCATTTTCCTTTCTGCTAGACTAGCTACGGTGTCTATCAAGTTGTCAATAAAATTTGAACTACTACCCGGAGGTCTATAAATTAAGGCTTCAAAAAAAGTGCATGTAGGGGAGAACGAGATGACAATTTGGAAGCTTTCACAGTCTAATATTGGGAGGGAAGAAATAATACATTTCGGTTCCTCCTTTAATATATTGGCTATGCCAACCCCTACCTTTCCTATACGGTCTTGTCTGTGTATTTGGAACCCAGAAGGAAGGGCCATTAAAATATCCGGGGTGAAACTATCATTAAGCCAACTTTCCGTGAAAGGAAAGGCTGTAGGCTGTCTGTTTTAATACCTGTGAACCAACTATACAGATATTTAAAAATGAGAAAACAAATGAACATCTTTTTGTAATTCTGACGTGTGATGGAATCGGATTTTAATAGGATCAAAATTATCAAGACACTTGACATCGTGATGTGCAAATGATAAATATTTGACCCTGGTTCAGGGTAGGCCGCTCTCCATACCGCTCACTGCTGCTCCTCTGTGCCACCGCTGTTGTCTTGCTACCTCTGTATTTGCCTATCCCCGTGACATTGTTGTAACTTCATTTTGTGTTAATCCTGTTTTTTCTCCCCCTTTTTTTCTGTGATCGGCTGTGCCCGCTACTGCCGTTTCTATTTTCCGCCCCTCTTGACATTGTTGTAACTTCCTGCCGTTTTCCTTTCTCGCCACTGCCTTTCCCTGCGGCCCCGCCCCCGTAGCGCCCATTCGCTGCCCCGCTCCCACCTCCCAGCTGCTCCGCAATCCCTTAACCCTTTATATGGAGGCCGCGAAGCGGACGCGCGCCAAAGGCGTGCCTAAGGCAAGCCCATCTGTGCCCATCTGTGCCTGGACCGCGCCCAGCACCAGGACCCCTGGCCCCCGCTAACGCCCGCCTCCGCTACGGCTCCAGCACCCTCCACGCAATCAACACCTGACGATCACGCACCTGCTGCCTGGCCATCCCGAAACGCACCCAAGGACCCTTCTCCTGCCGGAACTGCAGCTTCACCAGCATCCGGCCCGCCAACCCTCCCACTGAAGAACCCAACTTCCTCAGATGCATCCTGCTCAACACCCGCTCCGCCTGCAAACAACCCGTCGAACTCTGGGACCTACTAGACACCAACGCCCCAGACGTCGCCTTCCTGACAGAGACCTGTCTGACCCCTCTCCTCGGCACCCGACATCGCCATAGCCATCCCGGAAGGCTACAAGTTCACCCGCAAGGACCGCACCAATGGAGTAGGAGGAGGAATTGCCATCATACACAAACACTCTCAAAATCTCGACAGACACCGGCGACACCCTCAGCACCGCCGAACACCTGCACTTCCAGATCCACACTGACCCCCAACACCACCCTCAGAGGTACCCTCATCTACAGACTCCCGGACCCCGACCACAGTTCTAGCGACTCCATCGCCGACTTAATCAGCGCACACACCCTCACTTCCACGGACTACATCCTCCTCGGGGACCTGAACTTCCACCTCGAGAACAAAAACGACTCCAACTCTTCCACCCTGATCGACAACCTCAGACTCTGACAACTTGTCACAACACCTACCCACTCCGCCGGCCACACGCTTGACCCCATCTTCTCAGCAAGCTCCCACTTCTTCAACCACACCACCGAACTCCACTGGATGGACCACCACTGCATCCACTTTACCTTCCAGAAACCCGCCACACACCCCCGCACCGAGCAGATGCCTCGTCGCCACTGGAGCAAAGTCACTGAGGACCAGCTAACCACTGGCCTTGCCCAGTGCCTACCCACAGACCCGACTGACCCCGACGCCGCAGCCCGTAGCGTCAAACAGTAGATCAACGACTGCGCCAACACCCTCGCCCCGCTCAAGAAGCCCTCCGAACACCCACACCAACAAGAAAGCCAGCTGGTTCACCAAAGACCTCCAGGCCTCCAAACGAACCTGCCGAAAACTTGAAAAAAACTGGATCCGTGAACGAACACCTGAAAGCTACATAGCCCACAAGAACGCCACCCGCAGACACCACCACCTCATCAGATCCGCCAAAAGGACCTCCTTCAAAGACCGCCGAGACAACAACACACACAACAGCAAAGAGCTCACAGACATCCATGACCGCTTCGACGCAGTCACCACCCCGGCAACTGCTGAGACCCCCGCTCCCACGACCACCACCCACACCAACCGCCTGCTCGCCTGGACCAACATCAACAACGATGACACCGTCAAGATCATGAAGACCATCCACTCCGGATCCCCAGAAGACCCCTGCCCACACCACATCTTCCAACAAAGCCAGCAGCACCATCGCACCCCATCTCCGGAAAACCATCAACATCTCCTTTGAGACAGCGACCTTCCCGGAGAGCTAGAAACACGCTGAGATTAACGCCCTACTCAAGAAACCCAAGGTGGACCCCACGGACCTCAAGAACTTCCGACCCATCTCCCTGCTCCTGTTCCCGGCAAAGGTCATCGAAAAGGCAGTCAACAAGCAACTAACCAACTTCCTCGAGAAAAACAGCATCCTGGACCCGTCCCAGTCCGGGTTCCGCAGCAACCACAGCACCGAAACTGCCCTCATCACCGCCACCGATGACATCAGGACCCTGCTTGACAACGGAGAAACCGTGGCCCTCATCCTCCTGGACCTGTCAGCCGCCTTCGACGCGGTCTGCCACCGTACACTACGAACATGTCTCCACGATGCCGGAATCCAAGAGAAGGCCCTGGACTGGACCACCTCCTTCCTCTCCGGCAGAACACAGAGCGTCCACCTCCCCCCCCCCCCCCCCTTCCGCTCCGAAGCCACGGAGATCATCTGCGGCGTACCCAAACGCTCATCCCTCAGCCCAACGCTGTTCAACGTCTACATGGCACCGCTCGCCCAAGTCACACGACCGCACGAGCTCAACATCATCTCCTATGCCGACGACACCCAGCTGATCCTATCCCTCACCAAAGACCCCCATACCGCCAAAACCAACCTCCACGAAGGAATGAAGGCCGTCGCCAAGTGGATGGGAAACAGCCGACTGAAGCTGAACTCAGACAAGACGGAGGTCCTCATCCTCGGATCCACCCCCTCGGCCTGCGACGACTCCTGGTGGCCGTCTGCACTAGGAGCACCCCCTACACCCACCGACCACGCACGCAACCTAGGGGTCATCCTCGACTCCGACCTTTCCATGACGAAGCAGGTCAACGCCGTCTCCTCCTCCTGCTTCAACACCCTCCGCATGCTTCGCAGGATCTTCAAGTGGATCCTCACCGAAACTAGAAGGACGGTCACCCAGGCCCTCGTCAGCAGTAGACTGGACTATAGAAATGCACTCTATGCTGGAGCCCCGGCCAAACTCCTGAAACGGAACAAACGCATCCAGAATGCCTCAGCACGCCTGATCCTTGACATCCCTCGCCGCAGCCACATCACACCCCACCTGAGAGACCTCCACTGGCTCCCCATCAACAAGAGGATAGCCTTCAAGCTCCTCACCCACGCACACAAGGCACTCCACAACACCGGACCAGCGTACCTCAACAGCCGACTCAGCCTCTACACCCCCACCCGCCAGCTCCGCTCTGCAGACCGCGCCCTCGCCTTCATCCCCCGCATCCAAAGAGTGGCCGCCGCCGGCAGATCATTCTCCCACCTCGCCGCCAAGACATGGAACACCCTCCCCATCCTCCTGCGGCAGACCGAAGACCTCCTAACCTTCAGAAGACTTCTCACGACCTGGCTCTTCGAACAGTAGCAGCTCCCCCCCCCCCACCCCCAGCGCCTTGAGACCCTCACGGGTATGTAGTGCGCTCTATAAATGCTATGATTGATTGATTCACTGAATCCCAGATTCCTCACATATTACAGTTTTTGTGCTATATAGTTTTACCATTAAAACTTCATGTATATGCAAACAGCAAAAAAAACGTTTCCAAACATTGACCTATCAGACCAGCCCCTCAGGCGGTATTTGGACAAGATATTGAGATGCAAATCCCGTGATGCAGAATTATCGTTGACAAGAATATCCTTTTTTTCAGGTAATATTAAGATTAACATTGTTGTTAATATAGTTTTTAATAATATAGTTGTAAAAAGTATTTATTATGTTAATGTGTTTTAGTTCATATAATTTTAGGTGTTAATATTGTTTGCATAGTTGTTTGTTTGTAAATATAGTTTGCAATTTAAATGGGTTATAATTTTTAATTTGATTGTTACTAGTAATTTATAGTGCTGTAGTGGGTTGCTAAGTTTGTAGTGGTATAGGGCGGGAATTTAATTAAGTGATAATTAACAATTGATTATTAATATATTAATGTAATTTAATATTTATATAATTTATGTAATTGTTATTTTTTTGTTTATATTTTAGCTGAGTATGTAGGGATAGAGGGTGGGAAGTTAATTAAGTTATTCTTAATTAACATAATTATTAAATATGTAATTGATAATTAATCCTGTACATTGAGTAATAACATAGAGGCTGAATATGATGGGACTAACACTGATGGCACGTTGGTTTCAGTCACACCGACATCTGCACCTGCGGGACGCTCGCAACATTATGTTTCAGCAGGCGGAGGCATTAGGCAGAGGGACCATCCACAGTGCTTCTGACGGGCACAAGGAGCCCATCGGTGCACCATAATTCTCTAATGATAGCAGAGCCAGGCTCGGCTCTGCCATCGAGAATATGGTGGCACTTTCTGCCTGCCCTTTCATGGCGGTCTGCCCGCCATGAAAAGGTCTGCCCGCCATGAAAAGGCAGGTGGAGAGTGACTTTGGGGGCCTCTAGCAGGGCTCTCTTTCCTCTGGCCCTCTGCTATGGGGCCTGGGGAGCACCTATGATGCCCCTGTAAACATGCCTGCATCATGTGGCAGGCACCTCGCGGTTTCAAAACCTTCATTTTACAACGTAAGCTTGTGCTGCAGTCCTTTTCCGGCCGCTGTACAAGCTTCCATTGTAAAATGCATGTTTGCGACCGCCCTATGGTCGGTCGCATCGTAATCCTGCTGTCAGAACCGCCAAACTCAGGTCGGGCGGTTCCAGACCGATTTGGTTACGTCCACCCATCATCGTAATTAGGCCCTTAATGTTTTAGTTACATTTTAGTTGTGGGGTTTTGGGTTTGTAGAGAGATAGGGTGGGAAGTTAACTAAGTGATAATTAACAATTATTTATTTATATATTAATCATTATTTAATTGATAATTATGTACATTATTTATTACTGAATAATTTAAACTATAATTTAGTTGTGGGTTGTTAAGTTTGTAGGGCTATGGGGTGGGACCTTGGGTAACAATTTTTTTGTAAATTTATTTAATTGATTATCAATTATGTAAATTGTGTTATACTTATTTATTTCAGTTATATTTTAAGTATTGGTTGCTAGGTTAGTAAGGGTATAATGTGAGAAGTTAAATAAGTAATTAATAAACAGCAATTTCTTTTACTTGATATTTATGTATTACATTGTTCGATAATAATATAAATTGTATGATAATAACATCAACGTAGATGAATACTGATGCCAAGGAAAATTGATAAATCATAATCGTTTTGAATCAGCACATCAAACATAGTAAGAATGTGTTACTATGAAGAGTGTTGCACATTACATTGGTTCAAAACAATAATCCATGCCATCTGGCTAAAGTTAGTAATAAAAGAATGTGCATGCGGACAAAAGTATCACGGGAAAGTGAGTTCCGGCACATAGTGTAGATACGTCACAATCATGTACATATGCGAAACCTGACAAAAGGTGAAAAAGTAATGAATGAAGGCACATCTGATGTGCAAAAACAGTTGCTGTAAGCAGATGTGCAAACTACCTAGAGTCAAAGCCCTGCACACTGTCAAATGGATCTAGTTAGTAGCAGAAGTACGTGTGGGCTAATGAAGTGCATTGTGGGAAAGTAAGTCCCAGGAGAGGTGGATGTGTATATTAAAACCGGTGAAAGCCCTGCATGCTGCCAAAGGGCTGTAATCAGAAGCAAAGGCACTCACGTGCCAACAAAGTGGTTTGCGGGATAATGAGTCCCAAGAGTAGTGCCACCGATACAACACCATGGGGCCCATTACAATGCTGTTTTAAAAAATCTTCTCAGGGAATCGGTTTCGGAATAGTTTCCGACCAAATCGGGTTCTGCGGCCCGACCAACCGATTAAGATGCTTTCCAACCTCGTTCGGTCGGACTCTTATTGACTTCAATGGGAGCCTGTATTCCGAACGAGAACACGGGCTCCCATTGAAAAAAGAGGTGGTTGGGGAAAACCTTGCACCCTATGGCGTGCACCCCATGGGCCCAAACTGGAGACCTCAGGGCGTAAGGGGGCCTGCTACGGGCCCCAAAGTCCGATTCAGACAGCCATCTCGTGTCGGGCAGACCGATTCGGAACGGTGGTCAGAAATGGAACTGCTCTCAGAAAAGGCAATCTCAATCGCTCAGTTGGAAACCGTGTCCATAGAGCTGTACAATATCATTCAAAAAATATAAAAATATATGGTGTTTTTTATAAATAGATATATAGCTATATATAGCTATATATAAAAAACTCAATTTTTGTATCTTCTTTTAATGATATTAGTGTGAAGCGATTTTTTTTTTTTCTAAAAAATGTTTTCACTTATTATTATAAGTATAGGGACACAATATATATATATATATACAATATTTTGAAAGTGATCCCCCTGGGTCACTGCCTGATTGCCCAATAAGCCATTAAGTCCCTGAACTGAGCTAAAGAGAGCACTGCTGATGGAAAGTTGATGGCCTGCCCAACTTTAAATAGGGCAGGCACACAGAGGGTTTAGAGGACAAGCTACTCAGTCATTTTTGTGCCTTAGTACCCTGTTCGCCAATCTTTACATCAGGCCTTTAGATTGTAACTCATTTCACTGTTCTTGTGAACCTTTGCAAGCAGTGCAAGAAAGGTAGGATTATTTGAGGTTTTTAATGAATTTAAAAATGGTCTTGGCCAAATAGTCTGTGGCTTCAGTGCTTTGATTGTAAATCTTTTTTTTCCATTTGAAGAACACCAACTTTAAAGCATTTCCTCTCATTTTCTAATTTATGAATAGACTTGTTAAACGCTCTTGGGCATCACCCTACCCCTGTACAGAGATTGGAACCTCTCTGTTGCAAACGTTCCTTTGGAGATTGTTACATAGCTCCACACAATTTTGTGCCGATGGATATAAAAGCCAGTTAAATTATGTACCATTAAAAAAACAGTGCTTCCCTTAATAAGGCCCTTTACATCACTGACCTCTCTGAGTTGGGAAGCCTGTCTAGGTAAGGGAAATGATTTATTGAATTTTATCAGTGTAATGGCATTTTATCGGTTATGCTAAAATTGGTGTGGGGTCTATACATGAAGAACTCTAAGACCTATCAATCATAGTGACCCCTACACCTCCATCCCTCAGTCAGTAAACTCTTAGAACTGAAAATTTGCAGCCAGGGCTGAACAAAGTAGTTGGTACACAAGCTCTGTTCAGCTAGTTTTCAATGACCTCTACTACATTCCAAAGGCCATCCTCTGTAAAGTTCCAAAGATCAATGCTGTGAGCAGAAAGTTAATGTGTGTAGCTCAAGAACATTTCAATAGCAAATTTTTAAGGTCTCTAACGGTAAGCGAACTGAGGCAGTAGCATAAATAGAAGAATGTTAGCATGGGCAATAGATAGAATCAAGTTTAAAGTATCTGCCCTTGAGTTCATGTTGATGGATGCTACTACAAGTAACTTTGAGTAAATTCATCAATTTATCAACATGTCATACGGTACAATTATTTGAAAGCATCACCCAGAAATGTAGTTATTGACACATCAAGGACTGTGAATCTTGATGCACCCTAATAGGACTAGGACTGATGGGGGTTGAGATATAGTTTGACCTGAGGCTCAATTCAATTTCTAAAAAAGGCATGAGAATTTTTGCCAGAACATGGGTCACATGACGTCTTCACATAAGCCAAAAACAAAACATGCCAATGGTAGACATCATTAGGTGCACAGAGAAGGCTCTATGGGATTAATGGCATTCAGCAATGTCAGAGCTGCAGACCCACCTAAAAGATCTGGGAGATGTAGCACTAGCAATAAACCAAAGAACAAATCAATTAGTAAGACAACTTAAGTTGTTTTGTCCAGAAACATCTCCTGATTTCTAGTCCATTTTGTGACCTAGGTTGACACTACGGGACATCTCAAGATCCTGTTTTTAGCATTGCACTCGTGCAGAAGAGGAAAATGTGGTTTCATTTTTCCCAAAATTATACTGTCTGCAGTGCATTTATTAACTCAGAAAATCGACAAGTTAATAATGTATAAACTGCACATGTCTTTGTCTTGGTTAGCCCTATACAAATACTGCATTCATACATGCACACATACATGTTGCTGAAAATCTGGAATGTACCCATATATGTGGGCTCTGGGAGCAAAAATGCTTATTCGCATTTCAGTGCAACATGAGAAGTCATTGCGATTGTAGTGAACAGTCATACCTTTGTGGGTATGCACAAACATTGTCAATGTCTTTACTATACTATTTGCACATCTATTCTTATACCTGCTTAAAATAGGGAGAGCAATGGGCAACAAAGTGTTCTGTACTTCACATGTGTCCAAGTGGTGTAGGTGAAGGGGTTTCTTTAAATTGAAAATGTTTTTCATCTAAAGGCAGAACGGAAGTGTGAGAAATTGGGTTCATATTTGAGGGAAGGGTGAAACCCTACTCAAGCAGCAAACAGAATAATTGCCAGGGTGAGGCACGAGCAACCCCTACATTAACATATGCCCAACCCTCTGATTGATTGGTGCAGAGCAGTAACGCTTAACTTAGAGGCTGTGTGTAAAGTATTTCTGCAGCACTTCAAACAGCAATAAAGTGAAAACACAACACAATAAAAAAACTCAAACTAATTTAGAAACATAAAGCAAAATGTAATAAACAATTTGACACCAAAACAGAAATCTAATCAATGGAACTGTAGTTTATGAATTATTCAAGATTTATGTGAAAATAGTGCCAAATAATCCAAAGTACCAACCCTAGCTATCTGGTCATTCAAGACCTGGGGAAAGTCACATGTTCAGGCTAAATGGGATGGAGGTTGGGTCGGATACAGAGACCAGATTAGGTCCATCGAAATGTTACCTTCTCAGTCTAGAACAAAGAGCTCATTTCGCGGTGGAAGCGGCTGCAATGAGCAGGTAAGTGTTATACAGTCATCACTGTTGCACGAAGAGTCCACTGAGGCCACACCAAGGACCCATGAACGGAGGGGCACCACTTGGGTGTCAGGGTCTTGCTCCTGTAGGATCTAGGTGCTTGTTTAGGTGGTTGGGAGCCTGTTAGGTCTGTTTAGCTCTGAACAGCAGGCCAGCAGACTAGCCCTTGGAGTCACTGTAGGGGTCCTGGGTTAAGGTGTAGGTCCAATCCCTCTGGCAGCAGGGCAGCAGGACAGCAATCCAGCAAGGCAGTAGTCCAGCAGGACAACAGCCCTACAAAGTAGCAGTCCTTTCAGCAGTATAGCAGCCCTTCTTACAGTCCCTGCGTACACGTAGTACCACTTTACTGAGGACTTATAAGTACATTAAATATGCCCATTGGGTATAAGCCAATTTTACCAGGTTTGGAGGAGAGAGCACAAGCACTTTAGTATGGGTTAGATGTGGTAAAGTGCATAGAGTCCGATGGCCAATGAAAATGAATTCAGCAAAAATAGGAACAGTGAAGACAAAGGTTTGGAGAGGACCCTGCAGAAAGGGCCAGGACCAACAAGAGGAAAACATAAATGTGCAGTTGCAGAGTTAGACCAACTTTATAACTATGAATGTATTCTCTTCAGACAATCCACAGTCATAGGGTTAGAACCAGACAGAGAAACAAAAGTCCTAGTTTGCCCTGCAGTGGGCCTGCCTGGAAGATAGCAGGGTCACTTGGATGATCTGCACTCCAATAGGTCGTTATAGGCCAGCCAGTGCTCTTGGTGTAGGTTTTTCTTTTGAGAAGATTGTAATTGGTGACTCAGACGCGTTTCGACACCACGGTCTTTGTCAGTGAGTCATTACATGAACCAGGAAGTGATCATGTTATTTAAAACAGTTCCTGTTGCATTTTAGTAAACATAGAAAAAATATATATATTGGTGAATGTTACTGGTCTTTATCATGGTTTTTAGAAGACAGACTCAGCCAAACTTTACATTCTATATAGAGAACACAAAATAGCAGAAGATTCAACAGTTAATATAATCACTGTAATTCATGATTTAACATTGGAACTGTTTTTTAACGATATTTGTATTGAATTCATTAGTGATATTCCCTTGTGAAGTATGATTCAAATTCATCATTTTAGATGTTGTAATAAAACAAACAGTTGTAAAAACGCCAAGTGGCTTTTTTTTAGTGGATTCAAATATTTTTAACTCATAGATGCGGTTCCAAGTATAGATGTTGGCAAGTGCCAGAGGTTATCTATATTATTAATAACCCAGGTAATGTAAGTGGGAAAAGCAATGAATTAAGTCAATTCCTGGTTGTATATCTACAGGTAAGGGTTTAACATCGGTAACTATGGCGGTGATCTGGTTTTAACCAGCGACATCCAATGATCAGGAGAACGCGTGGGTGAAGTGGGAGGATTATTATTAAGTGACCTGAAGTCTCATCGTATCAGCCTAAGTGAACATGGACGTCTTCCTCGTGGTTAAGACCTCCTGGGGTCTTGCTTTATAATTTTATTATACACTCAGATTCCAGGCGTCGCAGATGATGTTCCCGATCTCCCCCTCTTGCTGACACTTGCACCCTGTCAATGCCAAAATAAGAGATTTTAGAACTGATGTCATGTAAATTAGGATGTATCAGATCGCAATGTTTGGCAATAGCGTAGGACATGTCTCTGTTCTTAATAGCGCGCAAGTGCTCAAGTATACGTTTCTTCACTGGGAAGATTGTACTTCCCACATAGCGTAAGCCGCAAATGCAAACCAAAGCATACACAACAAAGTCAGTATTACAATTGATAAAGACATTGATCTTTCCCATTTTGCCATTGGGTAGGTTGAATTTTTTTTACATTTGTACTGTTATTGCATGCTTTGCAACGCCCACACTTGTGAAAACCTGGGAGCTCTCGCAACCAGGTTCCCTTCGCCTTTGTCTTCATAGCAAAATGGCTATGTACTAGCATGTCCTTTAGTGACTGACCTTTCCTGTAAGTGACATGTGGTGATGGACTGACCAATTTTCCAATTATTAGATCTTTTTTGACTATGTGCCAATGTTTGCGTATGATGCGATGTATCTCTTGCGAGGCATGCTTGTAGGTGGTGATTAGTCTTACTTCATGTTTGTTATCTTCCCTTTCTTTTGGAATAAGTAGGCTGTTCCTATTTTTGCAGTCTGCCTTTTCTGAGGCTATTTTGATGGTTCTAGATGTGTATCCCCTGTTTTTAAATCGACCCTTCATGTTCTTGGCTTCCTTTCATAGGAGGAATCTGAGCTGCATTTTCGTTTAGCTCTTAACAGTTCTCCATACGGGATACTGTTTTTGAGGTTGATTGGATGGTGACTATGTGCATGTAAAATGCTATTCGTCGATGTAGGCTTTCTGTAGAGGCTGGTATGAAGTGTTCCTAGTTCTACTCTTACTAGGATGTCCAAAAATTCAATTTCATGTTGGTCGGTTTTGCTGGTGAATTTCAAGTTTAAGTTATTCACCGACAGGCCTTGAATAAAATCATCCAAGGTATTTTGTGGCCCGTCCCAAATCAGAAACATATCATCAATGTAACGGGTCCACATAACCATATTGTACGTATATTGTATGTTTTCATGGTGCCATAGGTGCTCTGCCTCCCACCACCCCATAAATAGACAGGCGTAGCTCGGCGCGAAGCTATTTCCCATGGCAGTACCGGTATATTGTTCATACCAGTCCTCCTCAAATAAGAAACAGTTGTTATGTAGGCAAAAGTGTAACATATGCATCAAAAGAATGGTATGGTCATACATGTTAATTGGTCTGTCTCTTACAAAATATTTACAAGCCTGCATGCCCAAGCCATGTTCGATACAGGTATACAGGGAAATTACGTCAATTGTTGCCAAAATGTAGGTATCTTTCCATGGTATCTCCTGTATCTTTGACAGGAAGTCCATGGTGTCTCTACAATACGATGGGAGGTTGAGGACATAAGGGCAAAGAAAGTAATCCAAGTAAATGGAAGTGTTTTCCAAGAGGCTTTGATTGGCTGAAACAATAGGCCTGCCTGGGGGGTCAGTGGGATGTTTATACACCTTTGGTAACATATAAAAGACCGGTCTTATTGGTTTGCGTGTCAGAAGGAACAGAGATTCGTTTTTGCTGAGCATGTCCTTTTCATACCAGTTATGCAACATTTCGTGGTATTCTTGTATTGTTTTATTGTATCTGGCCTGACTAGATCTCAGGTAGCATCCTGAGTATTCTAGTTGTCGTTTGGCCTCTGTACTGTATTTATTTATACCCCAGAGGACCACATTACCCCCTTTGTCAGATGGTTTTATCACAAAATTTGTGGCCTGTTTCAAAGACTGCAAGCCTGTTTTCTGTGCTTGCGTTCGATTTTTGGCAAAGTTGTTACTTTCTTTTTTCCAAAGGTTCATTAAGTCATACAACACTGACTCTTGAAAAGTGTCAATGCCATCATGCAGTGTGATGGGATTGAATTTTGATCTGGGTTTAAAATCATTTCTGGATCTTCTGTTGACCTCCATATCCATACTGATTAGTAGGTCACGATCCGATTCCCAGTCTCTTGCATCCAATTGGAATTCCCGCATGATAGCCAATGTCTCAACATCACCCACAGATAAAACCTCGTCCGGGTTAGTGGGAATACTTGTTAATGGTTTAGTTTTGGATTGGTCTCTAGTTAATTTACAGGTATGTAGTTTCAGCAATTTTAGTTTGCGTGAGAAGAGCAAGAGATCAATACGAGTTTTAGCAAAATCAGAATTGGCAGTGGGGCAGAAAGATAGACCCAATTTCAGGACCGATCTTTCTTCAGGAGTGATCGTATGAGAGGAAAGATTTATAATTGAAAGGTTTGATTGCTCACCCATCATTTGTTTCTCTTGGAACGCCGGATGCCTCTCCCATGTGGCGTTAAGTTGTCGTTGGCCTTCGCCCCCCTCTCCTGCTCCTTCTCTTTGATCTTGTTCTTTGCCTCCTCCTTTTCCTCTTCCTCGCGCTGGTTGTTTGGATACGCTGAGGCTCAGTTGTAAAAAACGGTATTCCTGGAGTGATGTGAAGGGTCCTCTGTTTGGTTCCAACGGAATGTTTCGGTCGTCATCATCTGAAGGTGCAGCTGAGCTAGAACCAGAGGTTTCCGATTCTTGAGCTCTTATTGCTTCAATTTTCTTGTAGTCTTTCCGTATGGCATCATATTTTCTAGCTAGATTAATTCGGCTACGAGCTTTGCATGAAAGAACACGTATCGACCAAGGTGCCACGAATGGTAGAGCACTGCCTCATTGAATATACAACAGAATCATTACTGATCATGAGTTTTCATCCTTTCTTCTGATACTGAACATAAGTGTTGAAACAGCACTCTAAATCTCCTTAAATATCCGGTGCAATAATTGACCCCTACTCTTGGAGGATAGAAAAGAACCCAAGTTTGGATGTAACTTTCATCCGCCACATCTCTAAACATAATGGATCCTATACGGACGATTGTATGTGTTAAACTGCCCCCAGAAATACAGTCCTGATGAGACCCGGTATTTAAAAGTGGGTCGAAACGCCGTCGACAACAAAATAAGAGACAGCCTTGACTGAATCACTGTACATTGTATATAAACTGTCCTTATAATTTTTTCCAATAACCTTCCACAAATCTTTTTTTGTCTTGTCACATTGTATAAGGTTATGGTTTGTTTCACTGGGGCTCACCATTCACTGTGAATGTAAGAAAGAGAGGTTTTTTGTATATATAAAATGTGTTTTTATATGTGATATAAAAAAGTGATTATTAAATAAAGACCTCGGCTGAGGCTTGGTAGATTTCAGCAGTTTAAAAGGGTCTTGTGTAGACTTACTTTGTTTATTATTGATTTGTCTTTGGTTAAAAAAAAATTTCTATTCCTTTTTCTTGACTTACTGGTATGAGATTAATTCAAAAGCAATCATTGAGATTGTATGTAATTGAAAATGTTTTCGAATGAGTTGCTTGTGAACGTTGTTTTGCAGTACATTGTACTTACCCGGTTCACAGGGACACAAGGGTCGCTCTTGTAAATCCAGAATAATAATAGAAAGTTAGGATGCGGCCCTGCGCATAATCATTTCTATCTCTAATGAACTTCCAGCGTTTTCTTGCTTTGATGCCATCTTCATATTTCGTTAATCTTGGTTCCAAGTCTTTTATGAAGTTTTTGATTTCATCTTGGGCTGGCGATTTGCTGAGCATTTCACGAAGAACTTTCAATTCTTCTTCGATTTGTTGCAATTCTATCGCCGCATATTTCGAGAGAAGACCAAGCATTTGTTTACAGGTACCTGCCATTAAAGCGGCCCATTCTTCCAAGAGCTTCGGGTTTGGGTTCTGGTAAGTGGGGGTCACCAAGGTTCGCAATCCCCTTGGGACACGTCCCACCTCGATGTAATTATCTAGTGAGATTACCTCCCAACTGCGATTGATTTCTTTCTTGCAAAGTTTCTCAAGTTTGTACAGATCTTGTTTTAAAGTTCTATTTTCTCCCATTTCTCCTGTAGTCACTCTTGTGGCGTTAGTGTTTTGAGTATCATCGATTTCAATAAACAGGGATTTGGCAACATCAAGGCGCTGGCGTATCGCTTCACACATTTTTAGACACGCTTCCGCCGGTTCTGTCAGATCGCCAGTCGTCCCCAGGTCACCGCCACAGTTCGATTGATCTCCTCATCTACGAGAAACCTCCCCCGTGCATCCACTCGCGCAGCTGCGTGTTGTGGAGACAGGGGCACCTCTGCCGTTTTCAATAGTAAAATGAAGTGTCAAAATTATTACGGGGGTCTGAGCAGGGGCTATTAACCACATCAGTGCTCACCCGGTGTAGGGTTCGTTCACAGCGGTACCCGCCTTGTCCAGATTCACTCCGTATTCTTCGATTGGAACTAGATGGAAAACAATTTCCGATGGTTATGTTCCGGCGGTGGGAATCGGGAAAGACCGGGTTTACAGGTAGTTTCCCGCGTTTCATCCGATTACATCCACCTATTCTGGTGTTCTGCCCTTGGTCTTCTTTCCATACCATCATTGTGCTCGATTGTTGCCAGCTCCCGCCTTCAATGTGAATTTGCTTTTCCTACTGAACTCCACCAACTACATGGAGTCCATACTCCTCATAGGTTTCTAGAACCCCTCTTCTGAATAAACAATGGATGCCACACTTTTTATTCTATATATCTATGACAGATGAAAAGCAAAGTAATCCCCACTCAGTCTGAATCTTTCTCAGACGCATCCAAACATGAAGAGCAGTGGTCTATTACTTCTGCTGATCCATAGTAAACTGCTTAACATACGTCTTTCTTTGCTTGTGCATCTTGTTTAGGTTTTCGCTTCAGACGTCTTTATCTGCCTATAAGCAAACCTATTGTTTCCAATGCTTAACATATACTAAGCATGGACTGTGGTTAGCCCCTTGCTTACAATGCATGACTTTGTTGTCTATCTCAGCTTTTCACTCGTACTCATTGACTTTTCTCCCTATTCTTCTGTGTGTCACACCTAGAAGCGTTTAGATCACACAGTGTGCTGATTGGGTGAACTGCATACTTTTTATTTGCGATTAAGTACTGTATGGTAGTATAAGATTCCTTTGCATTCTCCCCCAATTTCTTCTGTGCCTCCCCTCTCTTTTCTCTCCCTTTCTCCCCATGCCGCTCCTTGTGTCAATGGTTTGTTTATTTAATTTGAGAAAGTGGATTATTAGTTGGAGTGGATGATAGTCCATCACAAGTAATAATGTCCCTATTCTTGCTAGGTCCAGTAAATGTTTTGGTAGTTAAAACACAAGTTCTGCTCCTGGTAGCTATGGTATTGAGCACACAGGTTGAACTTAAGAAAATGTGTTAAGCATTTAAAAATGTCAAAACAATGAAAAAGTCATAAATACAACATAAAGAAAATACCACTCCTACTTATAAAATTGGAGAATATTTTAAGGGGCAAAATTACACCAACATGACATAAATCCAACACAGGGAATCAGAGATATACATATTTATAGTTTTAGATAGAAGTAACTAGAAAAAGCACAAAAGTCAACCCCGGACAACTGGGCACTCTAGACTGGGACAATTGTAAATTTTAAAACTGACCGCAATAGAGCAAGAGTCAGATACAGAGTTCTGGCCTAGAGTTTTACCTTCTGACATAGGGCATGATTTAGATCTTGGCAGACGAGTTACTCTGTTACAAAGGTGATGGACATCCCATCCGCTGAAATATAAATCCTATAGGATATAATGGAATTTATATTCTGTGGACGGGATATCCATGACTGTTTAGAGGGAGTAATCCATCTGCCAAGATCTGAATCAGGCCCTCAGTCTCTCAACTCGAAGTCCGAATTCCTCAGTGCGTCAAGGCAGCAGGCCATAGCCAAAATTGGTTCCAAGAGTCCGGTTAGCTGTTCCACAAAGTCCTGTTGAAGCCATTGACTTTTGGCTGGAAAAATCTGAGCTAGGGAAATTCAAAAATTTCGCCCAAGGAAGGTCCCTCACCCGCCAGATACTTGTGACACCTTCGCACAATGAAGATTTCTACCTTCAGACTTACTCACACTTTAGAGCTCAGATTCCTCCAGCGGGTTAAGGCTCCACGATGCCGACACCTTCCCTGAGGCGTCACCCTGAAATGGATTTGCTGCTGCAGAATAACTTCAAATGGAGCAACCTGAATCTTTAGCCCGGTGGCAACGCTTCTTCATCATATTGACTTGGCAGGTTTTTCCTGGTCTTCTGTCAGGTGTCCAGGCAAACAATCCCAGGTTTGACACTTATGTAAGAGCCACAGGACCTTAAAGATACCACTTAGAGGTCAGGCCTTACTCAAGCAGAAGCCATCAGCAGAGTCCAGTTGGAACTGGGCTCCTCAGGAAAGTGGGCCTCCTGTAGCTTTGGTTTCCCTGAAGCTTAACAGGAAGTCAGCCAAATGACCATTGGAATCTACTTCTCAGTCCTGGGTGCAAGTGTAAGAAGGTCCACCCCCATAGAGCTCTCCTCACAGGTGCAGTCCTGCTTCTGTCTTTCCCAGGTCTAGAGGGATTCTGAAAAAGGGTACTGTAGGTACCACATGTATGCCCAGTGCCAAATTTTGGGTAGGGGAAACTCCTTGCTACTCCCAGCCCTTTGTGCAGCACTTCCTGTGTTTTGTACTGTACACTATACTACAATGTCCTTCTCTACCTAACACCAACATGTCAGAACCTTTTTTACCCTGTGCAAAGCTCACTGTGCCCAGAGGTGCGGCTATGATGAAGGGAAAATCCTCCCTTATGGTCACTCAATACCGGTTCTGAGGGCAAACCCTCTCTCACTAGGATTGGTGCCAGGCTCTCTAGCAGGATAATAGAGGGGGCAGGCCCAGGTGTGAGCTACATCTGCCTGTGACAGAGTAGGCACCCTTTGGAGTTACTTAATTTCCTGAGCACTGGCTCAGATGGCTATCCTGTCAGGGATAAACACATCTCCCCACACCCAAGGCCTTTGTCCACTGTTTCGGAGCTATACACATTTCACCACAGGGAAGCCATCAACCGTCGGGTGACGCTGAGCAGTAGCAAAGAAGCAAATTTGGCTCAAGCAGGTAAATTACAACTTTTTAAAGTGTCATTTTTAAAGCTGCCTACCCAGGCTACAGAGGAAAGCCTGGAGACAAAGCAGGAGGCATTGTCATTTTAGAGGTGGCACAATGTGCTGCAGCCCAATAGTGTCACTTATTTACAGGCTCTGGGTACACTTTTGTACTATATACAAGAGACTTATAGGTAGGATAAACATGCCAATCAAGAGTGGAGCCACAATTTTGACATTTTGTAGGTGTCGTAGCACATGCATGGGGGCTTGGTTAGACATGCCCCAGTGCACTGACTGGAAAACAAACAGTAAACAAATCTAGCAAAAAGCATTGCTGACCACCAGAAAAAGGGGAATTTTCCTAAATTTTTAGAAGGAGGTGGGAGCTGCAAAATGCTGAATGCTGCTTGCTTTAGTTACACACTTCGTTTTGATTTACTTTTACATTTTAATTGACCATTCTAATGTGGCTGTTCGCAATGTTAGTACGGTAAACTAAAGCTTTCAGCCTGCGTCGCAATATATGCTCAGGCATGCATCATAAGGCATGTGTGCACATGTATCACAGCGCACACATAATGATGTATGCATCTTGGAATGGGGGGCTTATAAAAGAAACCCATTTTAAGTTTCCCAGCCGTCCATGTGCATGCCTCTTGAGGCAATTGGAAAAATGCTTTGGCAAATGCAATATAGAGCCAAGACCTTTCCACTTTGCCAATGATTGTTATTCCCATGAGGGATCCATTTCCATTATGTGTCCCTAAATGTGTTGTATTAGTGAAAAGGTGTGCAAAAATAGATAATATTATGCTTCACGAAACCACTGACCAATTTTAGTTAGCAAAATAGCTAATGCCAGTCTGGATTGTGCTTCTTACCACTTGGTTTAGATTGTAAATACAGCACCAAGGCAAACCGCATGTACATTTAGTATGTACAAAACCACCTATGACGCAGCGCCCTCACTCACAGTCAACCTAGAACAACCTTCAACCCAGACACCTGCACAATTTTTAGTGAATTATGGGCGAATCGTCTGCAACAGCCAAGCAGTTACCCTAACTATATTAACTTACACAACTGGATATAGCTGTTTCATATTCAACACAATCATATTGTTCTGTATTGGATGGAGCTCAGAAGTGTTTGCTTTGTTCGTCCTAAGTTGGCAGGGTATGCCCAGAAGTAAGTGCCACTGGTATCAAGCTAGCCTGGCTGATGAGGGGTATTATCCCAAAATCGGTCCCAGGATGCTTGTTCCCTGTCCATGGAAGACCTGGCTTGGCAGTTCGGGCTGGACTCTTCGCATGAGAAACAGGGTCAAGACTGATTAGCATATGGCTGGGTCTGAACTGCAGTAGTGAAGTTAGCTAAAGAACGATGATGGATTCAACCCAGATCTGTGATTGGGGGTGAGTGTCTGTAAAGTTTCAGTGCTCCATCCATCATCTCCTTGTGTTTGCTTTGGTGCTCAGAAGTAGCCAAAAGATGGAATGCTGGTGCTACATGAACATGAATAAATACATCAATAGATGACCCAGTTATTAAACACAAGCGGGCTCATTTTTATGGGTTGCCCCTCTGCAAATGAGAACTACACCACCAATCTTTGATTGCAGTGTCAAAATGTAAGAGATGGTACAGTACTGACAACTACATAATGAGAACATGTATCTCAGCTTTCTATGAGCCTTGTCTCTGGAGTTGAGCCACAGGACATGTGAATTATGCATTTTTTTTATCACAGTGTGTCCAGCCATCTTAAATGTGTTCTTTTTTTAAAATCAAGAATATAAACCTCTTAATGTTGATTCATTATATTTTACAGTCAACAAAGAGCACAACGCTCAGTTCTTCACGACTTGGAGGCTTGAGACCGATCCTATTACCGAACATAGAGATGCCAAAATTCGCAAAACCAGGTCACAATATTTTTGGAAAGAAAGGTATTACACTTTTTCTGTATTTCTCTTAAAATAGTTTATACAATTTCATGCTGTCACCTTATTTAAAGTCATTTTAGACACATTCCAAATTGTAAGGTGGAAAGAAAATTGCCATATTTTTATGAACATTGGAGTTTTGTAATATTCTGTATGTCTCCAAATGTAGGCTTTAGCTAGGTACCATGGTTCGGCCATTTTCCTACTGACATCATCAGCATGACAGTTTAGATTTTTAGAGGTCAATTAGGAGTTGGGTGAAGTGGCTGCCCAATTTTGAATTCTGCCAGGTGAGAAACTGCATTGGGTTGTCTACCTCACACTTTCAGAGCCAGTGCTTGCTTAATTTGTGTCAGCGTTTTCTGGTGCTCGGCACCGGAACTTGTTTCTTGACACTGGAAATATATCTGACAATTCACCACATGGTGGCTGTTGGATGGTGGTTATTAGTAGGTGCGGGTAGGTACCTGCACCTAGTAATAATACCACAATTACAAATAAGGTCCAGTGAAGTCTCAATAAATTAATCCTTGCTCAACCCTTGGTAGTTTGGCTGACGAGCAGTCAGGCTTAATTTAGAAGACAAGTTGATAAACCATTTATTATCACCAAAACAGTAAATAAGTAAAACACAACACACAATAAAAATCCAACACCAATTTATAAACCTAGAGAATATTTGTATCTTTAAAATGACACCAAAATGACAAAACTAGAAATATGAAAATGTAAACATTACAGGCAAAAATTTGCTTTCTAGCACCTAAAAGTGAAAAGCGCCAACCGAGGCTCTCTGGTCTTGCTGAACCGAGACCATGTCAAAGTTTCAGGTTGACTGCGATGGGTAAGATGCAATAAGTGTTTGAGGCCAGTCACGTTTCTACTTTTGCACTTAGTCGCTTTTTTCCAGCTATTTCTCTCGATGTCGAACGGTTGTCTTCAGCAATCCGGCTTTCAGTTTGACGACAGCGGCTTGCTGCAGCACAATGTCTTGGTGAGTCCTGAAGGTCTTTTTCTTTGTCCTTGAAGAGCTTTGGAGCTTCCAGATGGGCAAACCACCAAGTCAGGAGAGTCACGGTTCAACGACGCCTGCGTGATTCTCTTTGTTGAGGTTGGTGGACTTATGGGGGATTGCGCCAAAAGTTGTGCAAAAGTTTCCAAACTTCCAGGACTTCTTCTGGAATTATCTTGAGGGTTTTCGAGGGGCCACAACACCAGCCAAGAGTCCAGAAGGGTAGCCCAAATTTCCCTCTTTGAGGCTTGGGACTGCAATACCCACAATGCACCTTGTCAAATCCAGTAGAGCTCAGGTGAATCAGAGGTTTGTCTTTGTGGGTGACTTCTTCCAGCACTTTTCCTCATGTTGTGGATCAGGGAATCCACTTCTTATTCTTTGAAGCCAGGCTAAGTCCTCTCTTTACGGAGCCTTGAGTGTGCAGCAGGTTCAGTCCTTATGAGTGCTGTCCTCTCTCTGTGCAGGCTGAGGGTTTAACAGGGCAGTCCTCCTTCTGATGTTTCCAAGCAGGGATCTGAGGTGCAGTGCAGCTTTCCCATATGTATTCACCATTCTGGGCTGACAAAAGGAGGGACAACCCCGACCAATAAGGTTAAAGTTGCCAGCCTCTTCTGTGACCACTAAGTGTGAAGTGTGGCATATTTGTGACCCAAAATGCACAGCTCATCAAAAATCAGAACGGCGAAAATCTCTTTGGAGTTCAGGTCTGGCTAACCCAAACCACAGATGAGGCTAACCTTTCCCTACACTCCCCTTGCAGCCCCTCTCCTAATCTTATTAGAGGGGCTGCCATCTGGCTACGGGTGGGCCTGGCTCCTGTGCTATCTGTGCTTCTCCCTTTGAAGAGCAGTTTGGCTACCCAGCCCCCTTACTGTACTGGCATCTACAGGCAGCAGATCTCATCCCACCAGATGGTTGCATGTTTAAGCCCAGGCCACTTTACACCTAATAGGAGCAGCTTGGCTCAACCTATCAAAGGCTGGCCAATCAGAAGAATACAAATATTTGAAGTTCTAAAACAATTTTCCTGCAATAGTTATAATAAATTTAACCATGACATATTGTTGGATTTATTGTAGCTATTATTTTGACACTTTGAATCATGTTGCTAGCTCTTTCAAATCAAAGATTATACTTTATTAAAGTACAATAAAGTCTTCCCATGTTAGCCTTTGGAGATAGCAGCACTACAACAGGGAAATGGAATTAGCAGTTTTTCCCTCACCAGGGCATATAAAACCTATTTTAAAATGTCCCTGCTTTTAATTACAAGGCACTCTATCCTTGGGGCACCTAGGGCAAACCTTAGGGGTGACTCACTTTGGGCTGGCTTTAAAAGGACACTAGATACCACAGAAGTGCACACCTAAGTGCATTAAATCCACTGGGTTTTTAAACCTCCCCGCCCTTTTATATATTAGACACTTACAGTAGGGTTTCTTGGCCAATTATAATTATACCAAACACCATATACTTTTAAGGACAGAGCACCCTGGGCCTTGTTAGCAGAGCCCAGGACATTTCCAGAGTCAGTAACCAGTAGTCAGTCAAAAAATGTGGGTGATCAGTGCAAAAAGTATGACTGTTCTATAGTGGTACTGTCTATTTTTATACATTAGCAGACAATTTAACATTGTGATGTGAAATGCATACACAAATAATAATGCCATCACCCCAGGCCATTCTTACAGCCGTGAATAGCCAAGAATAGTAAGTCCATAGTGTCACGTTTGCAGGAGTGTGATCGTAAATAGGTAGTATTGGTGCTGGCTTTTGGCAGGCAGAGAGTGTGATGGAAGCTGCTGTTGCCTCCTCAGAAATGTCTTGGGCCCTGGCAGTTATTTTTCTGCAGATTGAGCACTGCTGTGCACAGAGTGTTCCTGCTGTAAGTAGGATGAATCTGCGTGTGGAAACTCATCTGGTATTGGGAAAAATGTCTAGCAATGGGCCCGGTAAATACAGGTCTCGCATGATATTCCACATTCCAGCCAGGAAAATTCAAGTTAGCATGGTGCTGGGGAGGAATTAACAACTGGAAATGGTGAGTCCGATAATCCCTCCCCTCCCCCCAATCACTGCTGCAAATGTAATGCACCCCTAACTCTTAGCTGTTTCACGCAAGGACTGAGCTATATATAATTTAACTAGTCCAGCAAATGTGTCACTCCCACACTGCATGGATTGACAGAAATGACTAACATTTATGCTATCAGATATTGTGAAATGTCAGATGAGGGTCTCCAACCTTTTCTGTACTGAGAGGTACTTGTGTTCAATGAAATGTATTGAGAGCTACTAATATTAGTGCTGTATAATCTCTGTTTACTTTTACCTCCATTAGTTAGCCCACATAGATCCATAATACAGGGGCATAACCGCTATGTAAAGGACAAAGGACTGAGTGCTAAAAGTCAGGCAGAGGCAAAGGATCCTTGCATTCTACTTCATGTATTTGATATTAAAGCCTCTAACTGGACAGCTACCTTTTGTATATTTTGGACCTGGGTTTAATTTGCAACTTAGCTATGCTGCTCTCGGCTAATCAGTTTTTCCAATGCCTAACATTGAAAATATGTATAATATAAAAACTAACTAGTGTTGCAAATAGATCTTCCCGCTTCTCCCTTACCATCATATTCTGGTTTCTGTGGTTAGGCTTTACCAAGTAGCCACAAAAGACACTGTTCTTTGCAAGCATTGACACAACCAACCGGTTTTACTTTTTTCAAGTAGAAGATGCCTTGAACTCTGATCTAATCTCAACACTACCTGCCGGCTTCGGAATTTTTAGGATCGACCGCGAGGGGAAAGGAGGTGGTGGCCTTGCTAGTTTTTAAAAACACGTCCTGCTATTTGGTGCTGTGAAGCCCTAGTGTTGAAAATTGAATTTTAATAATCATTACTCCTTTTATGGCATTTTGCTATATTACCTTCCTAGTCCTTGAGCTACATTTATAAATAACATTGGCCACCTACTGGAAATCAATGCCAACACATCCAACCTTGCTATTCTAGGGGACTTTAATTTCCATTTGGAAACCCCCCCTTGATAACGATGTTGCTCACTCACCTCATAGATCAAATGGCCAGCATAGGTCTAGTTGAGCTGACCAATGGCCTCACCAATACAGCAGGCCATCTACTTGATGGCATTTTCTCAGATATCCTCTCTACAATGGATATCCTCACTCCCGCTTAGTTGGTCAGACCACCTGGCCGTTATGTTTGAGATTAAGGAGCTGACCAATACCCCTACAACTAACCAATCCCATTCTAACATGTTGCAACGCCCCTAGCAAATGCTTAACACTGACATGTTAAACTCTACCCTCACCCAGATCAGTCCCAAGATCTCGGAAGATCCCGATTCAGCAGCCAGCAATTACCATCTAGTTAGACTCCTCTCTTAACCAATTGGCTTCATTTCAAGTCTCCCTGTGTCATATAACTAATCCATCCAAACCTTTGTTCTCAGAGAACCTTAGTCAGCAAAAATAGAAGTGTTGCAAACTTGAAAGAAAATGGAGATTGAATCATGATCTGAACAATAAAGAAACCTATAAATCTTCCATTCAAACATATAGCGATATGATTCACGCCGAAAAAATCAGCTATTTCTCCCTCAAAATTGAAGCCACTAACTTCTCTTCAAAAGAACTATTTGCCACTGTGAAAAAAGTTATCAAAGCTCCCAGAACCCAAAAACAATATGATCAATCTACAGTTTTGTAACACCTTAGCCTCCTCTTTTCAAAAAGTTTAAGGAGGCTACAAAACCTTTACCATTTGTGCAGATTGCTGTGATGATTTAACAGATATTAACCATGATACTTCCACAGGCTCATCCTGTAGTAACAAATCTAGCATCCTGTCCTCTTTTTTGCCAGTGACTATATTGCCATGTGGGGTGTCTCAAGGGTCATCCTTGAGTGCCACCCTGTTGAACCTATATATAACCCCACTGGCTGGTTTAGTCAAATCATTTGGCTTTGCACTAGTATCCTACGCCGGCCACACCCAGATTGTGGTGTCAGTGACCAGTAATCCAGGTACCACCACACCCAGATTCCATGACAGTATGCTCTAAATCAGGGGTCTCCAACCGGTCGATCGCGAGCTACTGGTAGCTCGCCAAGGCCCCGTAAGTAGCTCGCGCTGGTAGCGTCACAATTTAGTAGCCTATTTACATCGTTGTAACATTTCGGCCTTTTTTTATGGCGACGTTACCCGCCCTCACCCAAACCAGCTGCTCAAATTGAATTTAGCTGGGAGGGGCGGGCCAAAAAGGATTGGTTGTTCCTCCATTAGCCTCTGCGCAGCCGCCACCTGCCTTTCAAACCCTGGAGGCGCGTTTTTCTTCCTGCGCGTCGAGTGCTGGTGCATAGCAGCAGGTATGGCAGAGCGGAGCGGCCGGTGCTGGAAAGCGTGCAGGTGGCGCAGGCAGTATTAAACTGCTACTGGGCCCTGTGGCGCCTGCCTTGTTCAGCCTGCCACCAGGTCGACCGGAGCAACAGGTAAGCTTAATGAGCCCTGCGCAGGCCTGATCAGCTCCACACCCGTAGCGAGCCCCTACCCTGGCCTGTTATTGTTTGTTGCATATTTATATAGCCGAGCGCGAACTCGACCCGAAGGTATTGGAGCGCTTTACATAGCACCGTATTTACATTACACATCCAGGCACGGGGAGATTAAGTGATTTGCCCGTATCCTCTTTTCCTATTAATAGAGATTATTAAAACAACTACAGGGTTACAGCGGTTGTGAGAGCAAAGGGCAGGTCTGGGCTATTGTTTTCTTGGTGGCATGGAATCGAGATGTGGTCATCTAACTCGAACACCAACCAACATGGTTGGTTCAAAACATTCTACACACAAGTCCTGGCGCTGTTTGTCCTGGTGCTGGCGTTATGACCTTTGGCAACAGATTCCTGCGAGTTCCACCAGCACCTGTCAAACTTACTCTGTAGTTATCTGAGAGCACATAGGAGCGCAGAGAAGAAAGTCAATGCTCTGATGGCGCTACATTGAAAGAAGTGTTATAAATATTATACATAAAACGTGAGATAGTAAAGCACGGCGGTGCCCTGGCCAGCTGCAGAAAGGGAGACACAGACAAAACCTCGTAAATAGTAATCTGCCAATCCATCCCGCCTGTGCCCGAGGCCAGTCGTGTCTCTGATGCTGCCCACTGATGCTGCCCCCCACCCGCCCTCTGGTGCATCTGAAATGCGTTTCACTGTTGTGATCGCAGACAGGGGAGGGGGCTCTATTCCCCAGCAGGTGCCTGGAGGGTCGAACTGGGATGCTGCCGAAGCAGACCGGGCTAATTACCAACTGCATTGGAGGGGAACTCCTGCCCATCTGTCAGTCTCAGCAGAACCCCCAACCCACCCACTCAGTCCCCTCCTGCTGCTCCCTCAGTCCTATCAACCACACATCAACTTGAGACGGCTGGGGTGTGGATGACTCTTTTTCGCATTTGTTTCCAGTTTTGTGAGGCTGGCCACACCCCGTGGGTACCAGAGTCCGGCATCACAGATAACGAACACCGAGCGTCCTCCTGGCTGGACTGCGCTCTCTCGCTAAAATTTAGAGTTTTTTGTTTTTATTTTACTTAATTTAGGCAGCATTATTTTGTTATTTAATGTCATATTTTGTCGCATTTGTAGGATGGTATGATTTGGGAGGAAAGGAGTGTGCGCTTATTGCTCATGTGAATTATGGGTGAAAACTGGGGATGATTACTTTTTCGTTTTCATGCAATGATTATGAAGTTGTTTCTTGAAGTGTTTGCGGTGCACGTAAATAATTTTCAAAGCTGTCTCTTAAATGTTTAAACTTCAGGTCACGGGGTTTGAATTACACCTGGTTTTTTGGCGTGTACGTGCTTTAAAATAACGCACGGTAGTGGTTTGAACAAGACGTAATGCTGGCAGCAGGGAATGGAAGTGCACATGATGATGAGGTTGCCGGTTGCGGCTTTGTAAGTGATTTATGTGTTTATCCATTTGTTCAGAGATTAGGAGGCAAGAAAAGTGACTTATCTGCAAAAGAGTGATTTAGTAGCTGGTTGAAAGCGGGACGCAGTAATAGCTGAGAAAACAGTTTTGGGGTTTCCTTTTAATTTAAGCACATGCGAGATTAAGCTGGAGGGATGGGATTCGTTTTTGCATTTTAGGATTGTTTAAGGATGATTGCATAAAGAAAAGAAGAATGTGTTAAAAGATTAAGGAAATGTTCTGATCTAGCAGTGCTACAGAAGGGCGCGCAGATGCGTGCCCCCTTGGATACTCCTTGCAGTCCAGGGCACATGAAACCATAAAAAAACAGATTAAAACGCTGCCTTGTAATATAGATCCTATTTATGATCTTTCTCGTGTTTGAATTGAGCTTCATGTTTGCACACTGCAATGAAACTGAAAACAGTTTTGTTTTCCGCTTCAAGAGCTTAACAATGTTAAATGCAAATGATTAAAATCATATACATACAATTCTTAATTTGCAGAGAAATACTTCAATTGCATAAAAGAGGATACGTGCTCAAATTACCAGGTTTACCTGAAATGTTATAAAACAGTGTTTCTTATGAGTTTCACTTTCTAAGGCTCACTTAAATAAAACATTAGGCATGCTTGCTGCCGTGTTGACATTCCGTCTCATGGCAGATAATTTGGTGATGCAATGCTTGTAAGAACGTCAAAAAGTGTCCATCACGTGGAGGGAAGTTGCATCATGATCCATTATGTACCAAGTGTTCTTGATACTGGTGGGTGTTCTCTCTGCATCCATTATGTACCAAGTGTGTGTGCTGACAGGGTGTACAATGCACATCATGCAAAAACGTGCCCATTCTCTGCAGTGAGGGTAGCTGGCCAAGTGTGATAATGCACAAAACAGTTTTGAAGAGGGATACTTTATTTTAAATTAGGAAAGTTTTGAATCACAAATGTAATTTAAGTAGCACACTAATACAAAGGCTGGAAGAGCAACGTGTAAATGTGTCTTAATAAAAATAAATGTCCATCTTCCATTTCCAGAGATGCCAGTGGACACGTCACATGCAGCTCTCAACCAATCTTGGCTTTCTGCGCAATAGAACATTGCATTGTGGGCCTTCTGTATGTGCTTTTTGGATTGGAATTTTGGGCGCTAAATGTCGCCATGCAAAACTTTATCTAAAAGCCTGAACAACCGATATTAAGTCACTTGGCTAGGCAGGATATTATTATATTCATGTCAGTACAAATATAAACCTCCTGCCCTCATCAATACACAAACTACACTTAGCGGTTGCGCAGCCAACTGTAGTTCAAACACTAGTGTAGTCTCCTTACAACTGGACGTGGGGGGTCTCTTGGAAAAATGCGCGAGTTGCTGGGCCTTTAGTAGCTCACGATGAATTTGATTGACCAGAAGTAGCTCTCACTACAGAAAAGGTTGGAGACCCCTGCTCTAAATCAGCAGTTGGATGAATAGTTAACGCCTGAAATTAAACTCTTCAAAAACGGAGATTCTGCTGTTTAGCAGTGATCCAACTTTTTGGTTCCCTTAAGTGGTGGCCACAGGACCTTGGAGCCCTTCCAACCCACAAAGGTAAAAACCATGTCATGCTCAATAGTAAACTATTGTTTGAAGGCCAGATCCAGCACACCACATCCACTTGCTTCTTCCTGTTGAAGCTGCTCCAGAAGGTTCGGTCTTTTATACCGCGAGCTTTGCAGAAGACAGTAGTCAACGCCCTCATCACATTGAGGTTAGACTACTGCAAACAACATCCAGAAAAGGTATCCGAACAAGCCACAGATCCTCTAGAATGCAGATGCCTGCTTGCTTCTGTGCATTCCCAAGCACAAGTCTGTATCTCAAGCCTTGTCCCAGTTGCACTGGTTCCCCATTAGGCAACATAAAGACCTTTCCATTGTTTTTCAATCTTTACCCAACTTAGGCACTGCATATCCGGCACAACTCTTTAATTGCTATGTCTTTGCCAGACCCCTACGCTCATCTTCCAGAAAAAACTTGACTGTCCCCAAGTTCAGAAAAATGCATTTGGGTGACGGAAGCTTTGTGGCATACACTGCTAGATTATGGAACTCTTTGCCACTCGAGCTGATGGAGAAATCTGACCTGCTTGGGTTAACAATGACTTTACGGATTAGTGTACAGCAGTTCCACCCAGGCTATAAAGACCGGGCTGAATTCAAATGTATTTCAACAAACAAGAACTGGCACCATGTAGCATAATTTTAATGTAGTCTGGACTGAGTGGAGGAAAGAATATTTTATCAAAAACCTCCAGTACCCATTAAATCATATGGTATAACCCCATCCAGTGTGCTACCAATATTTAAAATTACAAAGCAACAGAAAAGATGGAAACAAAGTGTAAGGTCAGTCCACAGATTAGTTCAACAACTTTACTCACTCTACACACACCCTCATTATCAGAAAAGGTAGATGAAAAAATGTGTAAAGAAAGAGAAAGTATCTCACGTGCGCACCACCAGAGGAGCTACTGGTTGGTTCTCACCAGCTTGCCCACGTTTATTTCATCATTGATAACTTTCTCATAAGAAAAGAAGTGATGTGTCCAGTGCAAAGAAAGACAAACACAACAAAAAGGATGTGTACTGTGAAAACAAGAACAAAGGATGTGCCAACAAAGACAAAGAAGGGGTTAGACTCACAATTGTACTTTTTATTTTTATTAGGAGTCTATCCCACTGTTTAAAAACACAGCATGTTGAATACCTTGTTAATGACGGCCAACATGTTTCATTGCCAATTAATTTGTGGCAAATTCATCAGGGCAATAGAGGTCAAAAATCACCTCCCTGGACACACAACAATAAAAAGGACTGACTAACACAAAGAGACAACATAAAGCTTGGTTAGTTCAACGGGATGTCCACAATTAAAACCTCTTATGTATATTCACAATTCATCACGGAAAATTCCATGACTCTAAACTCAGGTGTATTACCTAGTCGGAGCCTTGGGCCCACATACCAGCTCCCAACCAGTCACAGGGGCGTATAACCTGTTTGCTTTCGCCTCCCTGTTCAAAAAAGCACCACCGTTGCTAGTGCCTGCATCTGTGAAAAGAGTATAATAATGACGAGGATTGACCCCCAGTTTCCACACCGTCACCGTTTATCTTAATAAAAAACGATGTTATTCCAGCTGCTCCACACCAAAATGTACATACAAGATCTCGCAAATTTAAGTCAAATAGATCAGCGCACATGTAGCTATTATAATTAGCCACTCGTCTCACACAATCAATACTGGTTCTCCTCCCGTATGAACGAGCTGGCAATAGCCCGCATAACTGCCTGCACGTTTAAAAACTGTTTAGAATATTCTCCAATCATTGAAAAATCGGGCTGCTGTACACTTCGAATAAGCACATTTAGAAAAATGCAACTAGTGCCCTCAATAATGACAAGTCAAACAAATGTAAGTTAACTTACAATGACCTGCATATCTGCCGGCGCATTTAAAACCTGAGCCGAGTCTCAACCCAATATTCGAAACTCAAGCCACGCACATGATGCTCCAAGAGTTTAAAGAATAGAGCAGCTGTACAGCGTTCGATCGTCAAGCAAGATCTTCATACAGCCTCTACAGCCCCTACGCTTACCGTATACCTTTACACACGGGCGGTAACTCAACCCAGCATCGAGTTACCGCCTCGCCGCATCCTCTTTCAAACAGTCCGTACTCGCACATCGCGAGACTGAGAATTCCAATATCCAGTGTAGCAGCATAGAGAGTATGGCGGCCATCTTAGCACTGTTTGTAATACCAATGGACAATACAGATAGACACTATTTCGGGCAACAATAGTCCGTAAATAAGCCCCGACTTTCCATTTTTACTTAGAATCAGCAACTTGGCAAAAACTACAGCTGTATCTAAGCGTGTTACACGCAAATAAACACTCACTGCCTCATCATTAGTATCATCTCCTTAGTGATAACCAAAAAGCGGGGGTGCCCCTCGTGCAGCAGTTAGTCATTCATCCCCAAACTGATTGCGTATACTCTTTAAATCAAACCTGCTCCGCTTATTTAAAGTCTGGGAGCCAGTATATAGTATATGCAAATAAAAATCAAAAATAAATGCAATGGCCGGGGTCTACACAGACACTCTCATTCAGATCACTCAAGGTGTATTATAAACTCATGTCCACTGCTGCGGACCCTGAATCACACACTGATGTTATACTAGACATAAGGTGGATAGCCTACCTACTGACCTTATTCCACTCAATTTGGTCATTAAGGCCAACAGTGTCCCCCTTCTCTGAATAAATCCAGCGAGCCTCCTTCACTGCCAATCTCTTCTCCACATCGCCAGCATCACCAAACACCTTCAAAACGACCCATTTTAGTGATTTAAAATGATGCGGATGGTCATGGTAATGTTGTATCAGGCGTGTAGTGAGTTTGCCTGCCCTGATCGTGCTTAGATGTTCTTGTATGCGCACCTTGACCTTTCTGGACGTTAGACCAATGTAGTGTAACCCACATTGGCAAGTAAGTCTGTATATTACATGAAATGTGTTAGTTAGTGAACTGACGAGGAAACCAGGTTCTCCCACTACCTAGTGTGATTTCAGTCGTCCTCTCCGTCAGCTCACACACCGAACACCCGCCACAAGGATGGTGTCCTGGGGGAAGAGTGACGCTCCTCTTATTATGGACAGGTCTCGTATGTACTTATCTGTCCTTCAAGTTCTGCGTTCTTTTAAACGCAAATCTAGGCTGTGGCATCTGTAAGTTACTTGTAGACAAAAGTGATCAGTGCTTCTTTATTATCTGCTTGATCTTACTAGACAGAGGGTCAAATGTCAAAACCACAGGTAAACTTTCTTTTAGTTCCTTATGACTTCTCTCAAGCAGAGCTTCCCTAGGTGTATTATGGGCCCTCTTACGTGCTCTGGTAATGATTTTCTTTGGATAGGAACGTTGAATCAATTTCTCACTCAAGACCTCCGATTGCCGAGGACGACTGAAATCACACTAGGTAGTGGGAGAACCTGGTTTCTTCGTCAGTTTACGAACTGTAACACAGACTTACTTGCCCATGTGGGTTACACTACATTGGTCTAACGTCCAGAAAGGTCAAGGTGCGCATACAAGAACATCTAAGCACGACCAGGGCAGGCAAACTCACTACACGCCTGGTACAACATTACCATGATCATCCACATCACTTTAAATCACTAAAATGGGTCGTTTTGGAGAAGGTGTTTGGTGATGCTGGCGATGTGGAGAAGATTGGCAGTGAAGGAGGCTCGCTGGATTTATTCAGAGAAGGGGGACACTGTTGGCCTTAATGACCAAATTGAGTGGAATAAGGTCAGTAGGTAGGCTATCCACCTTATGTCTAGTATAACATCAGTGTGTGATTCAGGGTCCGCAGCAGTGGACATGAGTTTATAATACACCTTGAGTGATCTGAATGAGAGTGTCTGTGTTGACCCCGGCCATTGCATTTATTTTTGATTTTTATTTGCATATACTATATACTGGCTCCCAGACTTTAAATAAGCAGAGCAGGTTTGATTTAAAGAGTATACGCAATCAGTTTGGGGATGAATGACTAACTGCTGCACGAGTGGCACCCCCGCTTTTTGGTTATCACTAAGGAGATGATACTAATGATGAGGCAGTGAGTGTTGTTTATTTGCATGTAACACGCTTAGATACAGCTGTAGTTTTTGCCAAGTTGCTGATTCTAGGTAAAAATGGCAAGTCGGGGCTTATTTACGGACTATTGTTGCCCGAAATAGTGTCTATCTGTATTGTCCATTGGTATTACAAACAGTGCTAAGATGGCCGCCATACTCTCTATGCTGTTTACACTGGATATTGGAATTCTCAGAGTCTCGAGATGCGCGAGTACGGACTGTTTGAAAGAATATGCGGCGAGCCGGTAACTCGATGCTGGGTTGAGTTACCGCCCGTGTGTAAAGGTATACGGTAAGCGTAGAGGCTGTATGAAGATCTCGCTTGATGATCGAACGCTGTACAGCTGCTCTATTCTTTAAACTCTTGGGGCATCATGTGCGTGGCTTGAGTTTCGAATATTAGGTTGAGACTTGGCTCAGGTTTTAAATGCGCCGGCAGATATGCAGGTCATTGTAAGTTAACTTACATTTGTTTGACTTGTCATTATTGAGGGCACTAGTTGCATTTTTCTAAATGTGCTTATTCGAAGTGTACAGCAGCCCGATTTTTCAATGATTGGAGAATATTCTAAACAGTTTTTAAACGTGCAGGCAGTTATGCGGGCTATTGCCAGCTGGTTCATACGGGAGGAGAACCAGTATTGATTGTGTGAGACGAGTGGCTAATTATAATAGCTACATGTGCGCTGATCTATTTGACTTAAATTTGCGAGATCTTGTATGTACATTTTGGTGTGGAGCAGCTGGAATAACATCGTTTTTTATTAAGATAAACGGTGACGGTGTGGAAACTGGGGGTCAATCCTCGTCATTATTATACTCTTTTCACAGATGCAGGCACTAGCAACGGTGGGGCTTTTTTTAACAGGGAGGCGAAAGCAAACAGGTTATACGCCCCTGTGACTGGTTGGGAGCTGGTATGTGGGCCCAAGGCTCCGACTAGGTAATACACCTGAGTTTAGAGTCATGGAATTTTCCGTGATGAATTGTGAATATACATAAGAGGTTTTAATTGTGGACATCCCGTTGAACTAACCAAGCTTTATGTTGTCTCTTTGTGTTAGTCAGTCCTTTTTATTGTTGTGTGTCCAGGGAGGTGATTTTTGACCTCTATTGCCCTGATGAATTTGCCACAAATTAATTGGCAATGAAACATGTTGGCCGTCATTAACAAGGTATTCAACATGCTGTGTTTTTAAACAGTGGGATAGACTCCTAATAAAAATAAAAAGTACAATTGTGAGTCTAACCCCTTCTTTGTCTTTGTTGGTACATCCTTTGTTCTTGTTTCCACAGTACACATCCTTTTTGTTGTGTTTGTCTTTCTTTGCACTGGACACATCACTTCTTTTCTTATGAGAAAGTTATCAATGATGAAATAAACGTGGGCAAGTTGGTGAGAACCAACCAGTAGCTCCTCTGGTGGGGCGCACGTGAGATACTTTCTCTTTCTTTACACATTTTTTCACCTACCTTTTCTGATAATGAGGGTGTGTGTAGAGTGAGTAAAGTTGTTGAACTAATCTGTGGACTGACCTTACACTTTCTTGTTTCCATCTCTTCTGTTGCTTTGAAATTTTAAATATTGGTAGCACACTGGATGGGGTTATACCATATGATTTAATGGGTACTGGAGGATTTTGATAAAATATTCTTTCCTCCACTCAGTCCAGACTACATTAAAATTATGCTACATGGTGCCAGTTCTTGTTTGTTGAAATAGTATTTGATTGGAGGGTGTTCTGGCACGTCTTCCCTCTTTAGCTCCTCTTTTTGATTTGAATTCAAATGTAACCAGGGTTTGTCGCAGGAATGACCAATGGACTGTGTAAAAGGCCTTTTCGGCATCCAGGTAAAGGAGCATATGTGGAGTGGCTCTGGTCTTTACCGTGACCTTGGAATCCACAATTATGTGGAATATGCCGCTGCCACATAATCCCATAATTTAACACAAAAATGTATAGTTATAAATTATGGCTCACATATACACATTGTTTTCTGCCAGAGGCTGGGACCCCGCAGCACTATAAGTACACAAGCCACTATTTACAAATGAGACAACTAGGATTCGATTCTGTGACTCTCTAGTCACAGATATCTGTAGTGATCACATTAGTCAATAGAGGTTTCACAGTAAAAAATTGTTCATTTTCTAATGATTAATTTACCTCACATTCATTTTTCATTTAACGTGTACAAGTTATTTTATATGTTACATGTTAAGTGAAAAAATAAAATAGTTGCATAATATTTTCTTTCTTTGAGCCACATCTTTGACCACTCCACCCCACTCACCGACACACTCTGTGGCACCCAGGGTCACAGTTCACATACTTTTTTCAGTGCTTCACTGCTGCATGTAAATAAAGACAGCCTGGAAATGTGAAAAATAAAAAAGTCATGCCTCCACGCCATCTTCAATTACTTGTAGTTACAGAGTCATATGCGCCCCCCTGGGAATGCAGCCACAGACCCTCAGGAGGGAGCGCCACACAGTTGAAGACTTCTGACTTACTGGGAACCAAGCACCTCATTGTAGCACTTGACTCCCTCAGCGGAGCAAAGCAGAACCATCCAAGACCTACTCAGGAGAGATGGTTTGGCAAGTAATCACCATTTGCTGATACGCAAGAATAGCACTCAATAAAGGATTGTCAAGTGTCATCAATTTCAATATATACATAAGGCAGATTGAAATTCCTCTGTGACACTTTGTAATCACATTTGATCCCTAAAGGGTCATGGCCCCCAAAATAAAAGTACCACCCCACCTTTACCAGATAACACATCACAATATATGAGATAATCACTTTATCAAGATATCACCACATTAAAAGAAAAATAATCCAAACATTAAAATTGCCAACATTTCATGTCAGTCCATTACTATGCGTAAATGAAATCTGTAATGTCAATAAAACATTCCAACGTTGACCAAAAACCTCATTATCAGCATTAAGTTATCAATAAAGCATATGAAATATGCATTATATGTGCATGTGCCTTTTGTATACACTAATAGGCCATATAGAATGCAACCACAGCAGCTTCCAGAGTGATGGGGAAAATCTTGGGGGTCATGCTTTTCATTACCCCAGAAACGGTCAGTTTATCAATCCACTTTGGGGGGGTCAACTGAACTCTCCAAACCCCCCCCACCCAGCACTCCAAATTCAAGTTTATGGTGCCCCCGCCCTCCTGGGGCCGTCACAAGAAGAAAAAAAGTATGTAAATAAGCCCTGCATGAAATTATGGCGCAATGTCAATAGCAGTTCTCCCGTGTGCTGGGGAACGCCACATATCTTTCCTCCTTTTTTTGGTTTTGGGAGTGCCTGGTCCTACCTAGGCACCCCAGCTTGCCTTTACTTTGGTACAGCACCAGGCGCTAACCACCAGCTGCCCCTACCGGTTCCTAGCCCAGAAGGTTTTCTCTGCCGGCATGGGAGCTAGAAGCTTGCTTCTCCCCTGCCGATTTCATGCGGGCAAAGTGTTTCTGTTGCGGTGGTCCCTTCTCTCCCCCCCCCCCCCTCAGACACTAGCACAGGGAGCAGAAGCGAGCCCACTGCCATTGGGGGTACAGTGGCCCTCACCTGATATTCTTCTTTGTTGGGGGGGCTGGAGGAGGGGTCTCTGGCACCTTTCTTCTGTTGGGGAGGGGCAACGGTGCTACCCCCTTTTTTTCCTCTGCAGGGTGGCCATAGATGAAGTCCCTGGCCCCTCTAGCCAGGAACTGGCCCACGGGATGGGGTACCTAGGTCGTGAAGAGCTTCAGGGAGGTGGCCCCATGCCTGCCCTGCCTGAGCTCATTTAACATTAATGAACTTGTACTGACTCCCGGGTCTTTGCCCACCACGGAGGTGTTCGAAGAAAATACAGCAGAGCTCCATTCCTCAGCTTTAACTATGATTGCCCACCAATATTATGGGGCACATCTCTGGTCAACCTGCAGAGTCCCCTCTGTGCCAGGCTACCAGTGTACAGTTACCAGGCTGCACATGTGCAGCCCGCACTCGTGTTCATGTGTAACCGGAAAGTGCACCTTACCCTAGCTGCGTCATGGCAGCCTTATCTTAATAAGCAGACACTGGAAGTAAACATGTGCAGTCCATTTACCATGTGATTACCGTGGATGAGACTCGCCCACAGTAAAAAGTCCAATATTGGGTGATGAAAAAAATGCAAAAAAATGGGGCGCCCTAAAAGGGCAGAATCGAATTGCAAAACCGACATCATGAAGCATCTTCCTCTCACCTTTTTGTGTGTTTCATATAATGGAACAGTTCTATATTCTTGCTTATACTCCTAGCCATTCAAGCAGCATTCAGTATTGTCCTCATCATTGGTAAAAATGTTGTTCTCTGCCATTGCTGCAGTTGCCAACTTTCATAATTTCTTATGATTTTTCACCCAGTAAGTACCGATAGTTGCATTAGGCTCTCTTGAATGCTCTAGAACACCTTTCTAATTGTACGGTTCCCCAAGCCTCATGCTTTCTCCTCCATCTTTCAACTCATGTCCTCCTCAAGATACTCTTCAAAAAAACTTGATCTCACCTTCTACTTTTAAACTGATGGCAATCAAATGTTATCTATAGTGGCAGGGCCCAGAACTGGCTCCTTGCAAATTCCCCACAGCATGGGGCCATTCACTTGGCAAAACATAACAAACAACCTTTACAACGCAGTCATTACATCACTCTACCTTTACATAGCAGTCATTACATCGCCACATCCTTTACATCGCATGTCATTACAACGCAGCCATTACATCACTTGTCACTACAACTCTTATTCCAATGCATGTCACTACAACGCAGGCATTACATCGCAAGTCATTACAATGCATACTATTACAACGCATAGTACCCTTACACTATCCAACACTTACCCTACTGTTGCACTCACTTGAATTAGAATAGTAATTATTACCCCTATACTATCCAACACTTACCTTAAATGTGATGTAATGGTATGCATTGTAGAGGTATAAGGCGATGTAATGGAATGCGTTGTAAAGGTAGTTTCTGAAAATGCTATGTATGGCATGCGATGTAAAAAATGCGTTGTATAGGATGTTGCGATGTAAATACTGCGTTGTAAAGGCATGCATTGTAAATGTATGCGTTGTAACATCATACATTCTGTTTTTCCATTGCTACAAGTTACAACCAATATGTAAATCTCCCACTCCCACTATGGGTGCTAAGTCCTGCACTACCACAACGATCCAATCATGAGTGTAGCACCCACCAGTCTACGGGGATGTGCGACTGTGAGAGCACTCAGACAAGAATCTGCTCAGGTGTAAGTACACTAGTTGGTTATATGGTTAACGGCCAAGTGCAGGGTATGGTTATTTAGTTCACACTATCTTTGCAAGCAATTTCATTGCAGCACTCATGTGGGATGTCAGTATGCAGTTTCAAGACAAGACATGGGGCATGATTAAGATGGTTGTGGATGGGATCACAAATGTGACGGATATTCCATCTGCCGTAATTCAATTCCCATAGGATTTAATGTAATTTTAATATGGCAAACGAGATATCCTTCACATTTGTGATGGGATATCCCATCCGCCAAAGGATAAATCAGGCCCACAATCTTAGTCTATCAAACATGACCTTATGTTACATATGTGTGGAGTGCTTTTTAGGTGTCGCTGAGCCAACGCATGCGCTGCTCTGCGAGACATTTATTTAGTGGCTTTTCAAAGTGCTACCACAATCTTTTCCTGGCCTCAAGCTTGAGTTCACGAGCGCGTGCACGTGCGGCCGCCATGTGGCTTTCATGGCTCATTAAGCCTTGCTCTCCCAAGCGCCTCGCTCTGCCCCTCCCCCACCACAGATCGCGTCCCTGCCACCACTTTTGCTTTCACGGCCGCGTTACTTTCACGGCCGCACGGCCAATGCTTGTTCACTGGAGAAGTTTGCTCTGCTGCAACAAAAGGGAGCCTGAATAAACACTCAATTTAATGTATCTTATCTACTTCAAACACAGGCCCTTCTTTTCATCACGCTTCAAAGTGGCATTTTGCAGAGGCAAGTGATATAACTAAAACAATATAGAGACAGAAAATGAATTAAACAACTTTTTGAAGTTTTATAAACTCACGTTAGGCTCGTGCGTAGTGCTGCTCTGCACTGCACATGCGCAAAACACGTTCTTTGCACAGATCATCACAATACTTTTTTGTAATTGTCCAGAGTCAGTTGTGGTAGTTCACACTACATGTTTATCTGCAAAGCGATCACACTACCATAAAGTGACTGCTTCCTGTGTGTATGTGCTGATGATTGCTCCCGCACCCTCTCATTGGAGGTTTCAAGACCTGAGCCCCAGCGTTCTAACTGCTTCCGGGACACATGCGCCATTAGCGCCCTGGTAACTCCATTCCTCTCTCGTTCACTCTCTCTTTCCCTCCATAACAAATCTTCCCTTCTCATTCGCTCTCTCTCTGTCTCGCGCTCTGTCTCCATTTCTCCCCCTCCAATTCTACTGCCTCTGTTCTCAACTTTCTGTGTCCCACTCTGTCTCGGCCCGTTGCCCTTACCTCTATAAGCCTCAGCCTCTTTCTTCTCTCCTTCTCCCTTTTTTACTTCCACCTAGTTGCTCCTTCTTTCCTGTATTTTCTCTCTGCCTGTCGTGCCGTTGCTACCCATCTCCACCTTTCTTTTACCATTTCTCTATCTCATCCTTTCTTTATGCTTCCCTGCTCCTCTTTCCCTCTGTCTTCTCTCTATCTTGCCTCTTCCACCTCCCTCCCTGTCCCCAATTCAAAATGTCTTTCTCTGCCCCTGTGTCTGCCGGGCCTGACAAAGGAGCCTATCACCGCCCAAACCTTTGGGCCTCTTAAAGCTGCAAATAATAAGTACACTATTTAATATATTTATAATGACCCTGCGGGGAGACAGCGCTGTATTGTAAACAAGCACTGGCATTGCTAATAGGTCTCGCCTTTGGGACCTTATAAGTATTTAATTCTGCAGCACAATATCCTTGGTACAACAACATCAACTGTTGCATGGCTAAAAACTATAATATCCCAAAGGCGAGACCTATTGGCAATGCCAATGCTTGTTGGTATTGCTATGGTCATGCTGTACTTTTCCTGGTCACGTGGCAGTGTTCTCCGGCAGGAGGAGCAGGTTCACCGTATCATTCCTGCCTCTCAGGTCGAGTTAGAGTCAGAATTGCAGTACAGAATGCCAGGAGTAAGCTGTTGTCTTTTCCTCTGCGGGCGACCCATCTCAGTTTGGTTTGCTTGGCAAGGGCATAATACCAAACACAAGTCAGTTCTCTGTGTGTTCCGCACACCAGGACTACAGCTGTGGTTCTCTTCCCGGGCAGAGTTCTCCCTCTGCAGGGACAGGAAATCTCCTTCCCTTTCAGATCAGCCAGGCATCTAGGTCCTAGGCAAGCCTACCGCTTCTCGAGCAAGTGGCACAGACCTCTGGTGATTCCTATCAACTCTAGCTAACTGTCTGTTTTACAGACACCAGCCCTGGTCTCACAGCAGCTTTCAGTGTAGTACTCTCTTTCTTGGTCACACTCTGTCATTTTCCAGACAGAGAATGTGGATCCACTGCCTAAGGCACTAGAACTGGTTTGGTATGGGTCCCTTTTAAATCTCATTTTATAGATGTAGCACAGACAGCCGTTCTACAAGGTAATGGCTCTCACAGCAAGAGAAATCTTCACCATGGCGAAGGAGCTAAAAGTATCTGGCCAATTAGCGAACTTCCTTAAGCGTATTTTAAATGTCTCCAACTCCAAGCTTTCCTGGCAAGTCAACTGTTTCATCTGGACCTTGTCCGACACCTATCTGGCCTCATGGAGCCTTTCTTAGCCACTGTGTGCTGTCTTGTCCCTCTCAGAAGTTTTAGTAATGTTGCTGGTACCAAGAAGGAATATGCCAAATATGGGCAAAGTGAAGTGTGAAGTCTCACTTGGCTAACATTATCCTTCCCGGAGTAGCAACTAGTGACAGAAAAAATTGTAGGCCCTGCCTAAAAACGTTAGCAGTAGAGCCTGCTGACTCCGCTCCTCTCCCCTACCAATCTCCAAAACCAAAAAGCAGTTCTCAGGATAGGCTATAAAGCAATGTGCTGCTAAAAATGTATCATTAGTTTTCTAAAGGTAGCCCTGTCTTCCTTCTCTCACATTTCAGTGTGTGTCTTTCTTTGCAGTCCAACCACAGAAATGTAGACAATACATTCCTTCGCGGGAAGCTGTATTCAAGCTCCATATGCTGCTATACTAAACAGGGCGATACAAAATGCACCCCACTAGTCCCAACAGTTACACTCACTGTAGGAAAATGCCTCTTTTTGCATGATCAACCCAGTTTGTTTTGGACTAATGTGGCTAGTTTTTTGACTTTGTGCTCACTGACTCTAGCAACCAGGCCCTAGTGCATGTGCTCTGACCTATAAAACATGTACAAATTGGCCTTACTCCTATTTAACTTATCTGTAAGTCTCTAGTATATGGTACAGAGTATTCCCAGGGCCTGTAGGTTACATGTCAGTAGTGGACTGCAGCAGACCTTGTGGAACCAATAGACTGGTGTTGTAAAACATTACTGCAAGCCTACCACTGTAGCCAGTCTGTGCAGTTTTAAAACTGCAAATTTGAATTACCAAAATAACCCCTTTTGCCAGGGCTGAAGCCTCCTTTTCAATATTAATTAGTCACCCCTACCTAGGCCTTAAATGTCCATAAAGCGTAGGACAAGTAAAAGTCTAACATTAAATTGTCCTTTCGGTGAAAAGCCTTAAAAAGCTATTTTCACTGCAGTAGGGTTATCTGTTCTAAAGGAAAGCATTGGGATATAATATTAAAATTAAGTAATGTTATCTCTACCAAGGAAACAGCTACAAAGTTCATTTTCGGACTTTGTATTTATTACAAGCCAAATTCATTGGTAACGTCAGTTTTGTACAAAATACTTTAGAATCGGTACTTTTAGAAAGTTACCTGTTAACTGCCTCTAGAAGCCCATGTGCATGAGCTTCCAACTTTCACACAGAAACTGAATAGCTCATTGATGAGATTTGATTGTGCTCCCAGAACTGAGACAAAGGGTTTGCATGTGGGGTGGTGTTCTGTTCCTCTGACATACTAAGCACCTGGCTGTGCCCAGGAACTTGACTTCAAATATTCCTACCATGTCCCAGGCAGATGCTGCAAACACCTGGGCCTGTCCCATATGTTTCCTTCCAGTCAGCCAGGCACCAATAACAATGGGAGAGGAGCTGGCCCTAGAACTGTTTTTAATTGACCACAGAGAAGGCGCTCCTCATTTCCCTAGCCACACCTCTAGGATGGGCACAGGAAAGAACGTTTCTGCCTGGTTGGGTTTTGATGGAGAGGGATACTGTGAAATAGTTTGCTGTAGGGCATACAGAAACTCCCGCAGAATGAAGGCTGAAGAAGACTGCACCTACTGTTGAGACCTGTGAGGAGGCCTGAAAGGCTGGACATTCAAGTTGAATCCAATGGCCAGTTGGCTGACCTCCTGCTAAGTTACAGGGACACATCATGCTGCTAGAATCCCTTTTGCCAGAAGAGCCCACCTGACGAGTTCCAACTTAACCTGCATTGGACCCTGTTGGAGGTTTCGGCTTTAGTGAGCCTTGACCCCCATGTACTGTTCCCGAGGTCTGGGTCCCTTGGTTGTGTCAAAGTGTACTTTTCCTAACATCTGACCAATACTAGGATTAAGAACATTGACTCCAAAGACCTTAGGAGGACCAGGACAAATGTGCCAAGTTAATCCGATAAAGGTATGTTGCCACTGGGCCAAAGATTCAGGCTGCTCCTGCTCTGAGCATTTCCACAGCAGCAAATCTGTTTCAGTGGAACGGGCAGAGTAGGGGCTATCCCAACTCTTGGATTTATGTTCAGCTACAGCTTTCAGCCTTGCCGCACTAGAGGAATCTGAAATCCAAAAAAGCGACTAAGTCTGAAGGCAGAAATCTTCTTCCGGTTAAAGTTGGCAAAAGTTTATGGCCGTCTAAGGACCTGCCTTTGGTGCATTTTAAGTGTCTCCCACTCTGAGCTTTCCTGGCAAAACTGGTGGGTGGGCTTCGGTTTTGTCCCCCTGGGGGCCGTTTCTGTTACAAAATCGGCTGAAAACCGGCCCTGGCAAAGAGCTCCGCGGCACCCCCAACCCCCCGCGGGGGGGGGGGGGGGGCGGCCGAACACTTTGCCAGGGCCGGTTTTGGTTCCCAGTCCGGCCTTGCTAAATGGCCTCGTGGAGCCCTTCCTGGCCACAGCCTGCTGCCTTGCAAAGCTGAGGATTTTGGACTTCCATTACATAGACTAAGTCAGAAGGTAAAACGTCCAACAGGGACAAACTTGGTTTCAGTATCTGACTCCTGTTCCATCACAGTCTACCTTAAGTCTCACTTAGGTACCGGTCAAGCGCAACCAGATGACCTAATTTGGCGCTTATTGCTTTTTGGTGCTGTTTTCATTTAAAACTTTAAAAGTTCATGAATCTAGCTCCTCTTATTGGGTTTTTCTAATTTTGGTGTCACTATGTTCATTCAATAATTCTCTATTTATTTATATTGGAGCAAGGTTTGTACTGTGTTGTGTTTTTTACTTTTTAACTATTTTGGTATTTTTACATTTTCTTAGGATAAGCTCGTCTGCTGTGTCATAGCTACCAGGGGTTGAGGTCAGGCTTAGATGACTGAAAACTTTACTAGACTAAACAAGAATAGCGATATTGTTACTTGTGGTGGACTACCTTACCCCAACTAATAATCTACTTTCTTGCACTCAAACCACACAGAGAGTCTTGCTGCCACATATGTGGAAAACATCGGCCAGGCATACAGAGACTCCACACATGCATACACACACACAGGATGTCAGCATAATGATGTAGGTGTTACATCTCAATAGAATTATGTATGATGGAGCCGGTAGCATATCAGCACCCCAGAACATGGATGATCATCCCCTGTTACGGAGGGCATGGTTAATGAATTCTTCCAGGTAACAGAACAGAGTTTGGCTTTACCATGGACAGGCCTAAGCCTCAGCGTACACCCCAGATTATCATGCTAGCTGGGCCATAAATAAGTCCGATTATGCAGTCAGATCACTCCGGGCCGGCGGGGGGGGGGGGACATGCTCTTATATCAGGCAGGTGACATTCCCATCCCAACAGACCGTGAACAAGGTGCCTTATACAAAAGGCTGCAAAAAGAAGCTTCCCACCAAACCCATTAATTAATTTTGGGTACTTTGATCAGTTCTAGACTATGCTACATCAATTTTCTCTAGTTAGGCATCCCAAAATGTCAGCTTCACAGAAGCCAAAATGTTCAAACTGCAAACTTGAGAAAAATCAAAGATCTAAATTCAGTTATCAAAACTCTTTTTCTCTGGCTGAGGTTTAGCCGCTCTCCATTTGTGCAAAAATGAACTTCAAAGTTCTCTGCCTGTCCTAACAACCCTATCAGAAACTTCAAGCTGTTCAACAATCACATGCTGTCGATTAGTGCCTTACCCCCTTCTTTACTTTAGAAAAGTGATAAAAATCCATTACTTATTCATGAACACCGAATACGCTGTAATTGACATACTAGTTTGTGACATATCTGCGATCTTTAGTGTCATCAGTAGCCCTAATTCTCCACAGATGTTCTCCATTGCAAGCTAGGTCCTAAATTTGGAGTATGCAAATAACAAATCAAATACAAAAATAATAAAATAAAAACAATTGCGCCGATGCTGTCTGTAAATGTTTTATTCTACTCATTCATGATCAATGGAAGGCATAGTTCTATTGAGGAAAAAACATATTTTCCTTCTTTTCTATTCTGAAACTTCATTTGTCCTAAGATTCGCCTCTAATATCTTTTTGTTTTCCAGGACGATACAGTATTTCATCCGCATTTAAAAGCACTTCCCTTGAAGAGGATTCTTGTTCTTCCTCACTGGATTGATTGCGCACGCTCCGCCTGTGAAATATTGGCGCCAATGCTGTGAATGAAACCGGAAGCACGTCAACCAGTTTTTTAAACATTTCTTTTATCGATAAGATGTTACCACCCAAAGAGTTAATTCCCTGGAACATGCAAAGAAACTAAGTAGTCATGTATTTAGCCACAATTTTGAGCGAGCAAGATTTTATGACGTGTCAAACCGATCCTATTGAAAGTGGCCATGTCAACTGGGCTTCCTCAGCGAAGTGCCGAAGTTCGTCCCTCCTCACTCACCACCTGAACAGGATGCTGATTCGAGTTTGGAAACTTAACACTTCGCTGTTTCTTGCTCGTACCACTTTGACGTTGGGTTTTTTCCACATGCATGGTCACTTGCTCTAAAATAAATGAACGAGAAGATGCACAGAGCGCTAGAGTAACCGGATGTGACGTGGTTTAAAGCTGCAAGGGCACCAACCCTCTAATTGATTCATTAGCTTTTCCCTCTGTGCCAAAAGAGCTACGAATTACTCAGGCGTGTTTCTTACACAAAGCTACTGTGTTATTAAGCTCCCAAAATGACTGTTTCAGAATGCCAAAGCCCTCCTTAAGTTTCCTCTGACTGAATATGAAGGTTTTTTTTCCATTGTCATTCTTATGTCTGTCCTAGATGTGCGTCCGTGAAGGAATGTGCTGCAATTAGCGTTAATTCTTTATTTCACATATATGAGCTTTCAGTTGAACCGTGTTGAATGGAATGGATGAATGGTATGGCAAGGTTCAGAAGCGCATCCAGCTGTTGTCTGAGTTCGAATCCGCCTAGATCTTTCTCCAGAGACCTTTGCCCAGCCACTGGATTTGAGAATGCACACAGCTTAGCCACTCTGAGCAGATATTTCTTAGTGAAGCCATTTTAAAATGTTGTTAATTGTGGAACCATCTTACACGTGCATGCACCATCCCAGACTGATTAGCGTAGCTTAGACATTGGTGTAGCTTAGACATTGACTATAATGCAAGCAAGGAAAAATCGCCCTCCTGAGCCAAATGGGTAGTAAAATACATTATTTGTGTGCAAAGCCCTGCTGCCCATAGACAATGCCACTGCACCAGCTGCACCATTAATAGCTCGAGCCTTAGTGCTTGTCAAGATTCATATCTTTCAGTTTTTCATTTTAAAACACAACAAACAGAGAAACACTTGACATGTGGTCAGCTGTGTCATAAGCGATGTCTAACTGAACATTTGATGGCCTGCAACACCAACTCAAAAAATACCTTCGGCAATTCTTCTTTTCAACAGAGGTTTTACTAACTTTGGAGAATTTGGGACCTGATCCGCATCAGTCCCTCAAGCATTGTCTTAGAGATTAAAAAAATATTTTGAGAAAATTTATGACGAATGTTATAAAAAAAACACAAATGACCAGATGCAATGTGTATTCAACAGGTTTTCTACTGTGACCCCATGTATACATCAGTAGACCTACACAAGAAAGGAGAGCTTGGTGACCTAAATTGACCCTCTCCTCCATTGTCCAGGTCGTAGTTTTAATTGCTAGTGTTGTTATAAAGGGTCATTTTTTAATTGGATGCAGGCATCGACCAATCAATTAGAAAATCTAGTTGGCGTTTTAGACTCACCAACAAATATGCAAATTGCTCAACTTAAAATCATTGTGTGCAAATTTGCCAGTTGCATATTAAATGTCGAAATTGTGAAAACTGTAACTCTAAGGGGGGTTCCTGCCTACATTCCCTCTACTCTTTTCAAAAGCGAGAACATTTTACACATACGTACTCTTTTCACAAGAGAGAATATTTTACATGTGCTTAAATATGTATAACGGTAAAGCCGTCATTCATACTAACTAGTACTGGTGATTTTGAGCAGATAACAATGTTTATAACTTTTATTGGTCCTTTTGTTCTTTGGTTGGTAGCACATCAGTGCAGTGTTTGGTTCAGGATATCTTTATAGAAAACAAATATTCCTATGTGCACACTTTTTGGTTAAATGGAATCACTTTCTAATACACAAGACCCAGGAAAAGAGGAGCAGTGACTTTGAAAACTATTCCGTTGGATTATTTAGAAAAAAGATTCATGCCCCTTGTCTTTCTAAATGGATCACTAGTACTTGAAAGAACATGTACTGTGCTGTGAACAAAAACTGGCATTATGTCAGAGGTCTCCTGAAACTTAGTTGCATTCAAGACTTGCTGATGTGCCACATGGCCAACATTTGTTGGACCTCCATCAACAGCTGAGATACAACCACCTTGTAGCAGTATATGAATTCCTCCATCAGTCACCCATTTCCACATCAAGCCTATGAGTTATCTCACAATTAAAGCATTTCCTCAAAAAGTGGAGCTGAAAAGTGCTGTAGAGCTGAGCTTCTTTCATCTACACCTCAAGGGTCTGCCAGTCAGCTGCTCAGGCATGTAAGAAGAATCACCTACAATGACATTGACAAATGACTTCTTTATAAGAAAGCCAATGTCAATGCAATGTACAGTAAAAATAGACTTCCAAAAAAGTATATGCAGTGTAATGTTACAGTTCAAGACTAGAATTTTGAGCAGAATCCACCACAGTTAGCAGTGACCAATCTTACATGTAACCATTGCAATCAATGTGAATGTTTGAAACATTTAGGTAACTTAATTTTTAATTTGTAAAACAAATAAGCCCAGACACCCACTCACAAAATATGGTTTATCATTTTGAATCTATCATATTAAGATTTTCTTATGTATCATGCGTTCTTGCTTTCTCCTATTTTTATAAACTCAAGGGAATTCCTTTTTTAACCAAGGTTAATGTTAGGGTCAAATCTCAGGGAAGACACAAGTCATATGGTAACTAGACACTAATTGAAGAGTACAAGCTTTTTCGTGTTCCACTCAGTGTACCAGGGAGGTTTCTTTTCATATAAAAGTAAAATATGCCACACAAAAGATCTACAGAAAGAACATGGCATACATATGTATAGATGTGTGAAAAATACTGCTGTCTACCTCTGTCTACTGCTTCTATGTTTGTAAATGATACTATTAACAGTATTTATGGTTTGCTTCTTTGTCTCATATTTTGTTTATTTGCTATATTGGATCCCAATGATGGTCATTTTGAATATAATGTTACACTATTTATTTTGTGATTTTGACTTCCAATGATTCCTTGCAACATATTGAGCAAAGTATTTTTTAAAAATCTTTTGTATTTTTCTTTTGAAAATCACCATTGGAATGTGCTCAAAAACTGTTTCTCTGTGTTTATCTGTATTTTTTAATTTCACTTATTAAAATAAACTATGCTGTCATTTTATTTGTAGTCTAATTCCTTTCCGGATACCGTTTATCAAAGTCTTTGAAGTTAAATAGTTATTTTTGACATGTGTCCCTATGTACAAGTTCGTACCACACAGCAGTTCTGCAGGCCAGTACAGTGAAGACAAAGGGCTTGCTTCACAAAGGTAAACTTACACTTTACTGTAAGTTTACGATTTTTTGCTCTTCACAAACTAATCTTATGAGTAGTATCTTTACTACTGTGGAGACACTCGAGCCAGAGACTCCACAGAAAAAGATAAGCTTGTCCCATCTTTTTATGCGCAGAGTCTTTGCCTCAAGTCGGTAGAATCTGCAGTTGTAAACTACACATAAATTGTGTTTGTGAATAGCAATAAAATGTATAAACTTACATAACTTACTTCACTTAGAGTAAGTGTTGCTCCAATATGAATTTACCTATAGAAAAAATTAAAGACGAGGCGCTTGGCAAAACAGGAACAGTTGTTTAATTAAACACAGTGGCCGTAAATTCAGGCAACAGTCGGGGTCTGATGACTGTCTCAAAGCACATTGGTTTCAGCTGTCATTTTTTACTTTAGATGAAGCATCATAAAACAGTAAATGCATTCCCTTGGCAACAGAAGTTTAAGTCTAGTCATGGGGCCATAATTTGGGGGTTTCATATGAAGTGCAGGTGGGCCTTGATCTTGCATGTACAAATTGCCAGGCCAGTGGGTATGTTTACAGATGTCCGGCATGAGGAGCGAGTGATCACTCCGTGTAATGTGCATGATGTCTTCTGATTGGGTTTGTGTTCCTAACTTAGTGTGGCATCTGACTTTATGGTGTTTTTGGGAATACGCCCCCCTCCGGTCAAACCTGTGTTTTTTGGGGGCCAATCTACTGAGACCATTGTGGTGTCGCTGTAGATCTATGGTATCAATCTGGGATTTCCTGTTCCCAAGTTTTGTCTAAGGGTTGCATGTCACTCCACCTGGGATCTGTCAATCAGTTGCTTCAGGCCTAGGTCGCAGGGCCTGCTTAACCACATATTTCTGAGTCGGGTTGAGAGGGAGTTCACATCAGGTGAATTTCAACAACAGAGATGCAAGTTCGTTTTTATTCGTACAGATATCCTGGTGCACATCAACATCATATTTTCCAACATTAACATTACCCCCTCTAGTTGAATGTTCAACTACATAATTTACCCCATACCTCATTACAGTCACAATATTTGAGTTTCGATGTGTATCTGTTGTGTCTATTACTAATTCCTTAATTACTTGCAATCTACCTACCTTGGGGACTGCCTTTTTTACAGCAGCAAACTCAATTTTAGGACACTACCCAAAAATAGTACAACAATAAAAATCAGGAGCAGTGACCGGCACATTCTGGTCACCCATCAGGGGAACCAGGAAAATAAATAGAAAAAACAGTGGTGCGCAGGGCCACCTCCCTCCTCCTTCATGTCAGCTTGTAGACAATGTAGCGCTTGGACGGAAAGAGCCAGTGTCCTGTTATCCATGTCGTTCCCAGGGATAAAAGTACAACAAGAGGCATTGATCTTGGCACACACCCCACCCTTCATTGCGGTCATCAAGTCCAACGCATACTGATTTTGCATCACCATAAGGTGGATGGCTCTTTGTTCTTCCTTCATAATGTTTAATCTGAGCTCAGTATCTTTGATCATTTTCAGCATTTCCCACCTGGTTATTTGTAACCAGTGGCAGTTCGCCTTCGTTTGCAAGGTGAAGAAGGGTAGGGATACTTCTGCGTTTACTTGAGTTTCAGAAAACAGTCTAAATTCTTTGGGAATGTCCTTGTACCGAGTCCAGCCAAAGTTATCAGAAGGTTCTTTTTGTCTCTAGCCTGATGCAGCAGAGTTGTTTTCTACTGTAGCAAATGTTGGAACAACTCAGACAGATCATCTCCTGGAATGACTAGGTTCAGGGCATGTATGGTTTTGAGGGTGCTGAGGCCCCGCCATGCAGGGACGAGCTAGGTGTAGGCAAACTTACCACACTGCCAGTAGGTATCCATCAACATGGAGGTGCCCCATAGGAGATCTGGTATGTGCAGTATTGCTCCACATTTTTCATTGGTGCCAAGTGAGATCATTACTTTACCTCAAACACAAAGAATACAGTGTAAGTTTCTATGCTATTAGGGGTTGAAGGGGTAGAAGGGCCTAGCCACGTGTACCTATCTATCTCAGTGTCCCAGATTTCCTGAAATGGGTATCTATGCTCCCATTCAACCCTTCCCTTCTCAACACATTTTCCCATGCATCATCGAGGTGAATAGCCCTGCACTGGAACTCCAAGTCTGGGGTCCACTTGTTATTAAAGAATACGGACCTAGAGATGCTAAGGACCATGCTGGGACCACAGACAGAGGCGAGAGCGGACATGTTTGTGCACTGGTCTTGCTACCTCAATCAGGGGTTTGTGAAGCGCAGCTACTCACCTGAAAGGGTCTCAAGCTGCTGAAGGGGGAGAGGGATGCACAGCTCCTGGATTTTCAGTGATTCTTCAAAGAGCAAGGTCTTGAGGTCCTTCAAGCACTTAGAGTGTAGGTGTCTGTCAGCGGTGGAGAGGGAGGGTGTTCCATGCCTTGATTGCAAGGAAGGAGAAGGAGCGTCCTCCTGCTCTTGTCTTCTTGATGCATGGTACAGTCGCAAGAGCGAGCTGGGCTGAGCGGAGGGATCTTTGGGGTGTGTCATAGTCTTCAGGGTGTCTGCGATGCTAAGGGTGGTCCAGCTGTCCAGTGTCGGCTGCGTGGTGTAGGGAACGAAGGGTGTGGGTTCCTCATGGAGGGTGTTTTCGTCAAAGTTGCCATAGATGGTCTTGATTTTGTGATGGAAGAAGGCGCTGAGTCTGTCGCAGAGGTACTGGGAGGGTGGGATGTCCGTAGTCTCACTGTTGGGTTGGGCGAACTCTGTGATGCCGAAGAGTTCCTTGCTGTTGTGTGTGTTAGTGGAGATTATATCCTGGAGTGTTTTCTTCCTTGAATATCTGATGAGTTTGGTCTGTAGATGAGGGTGTCTCGTAGGGTGGTGGTCGCATTGGTTTGTGCCTTAAAGTGGAGGTGTTCCATCAGTTGTGTGTGTCTGTCAGTGTAGGTGTTCAGATGGAGGTTGGACTCGTGAGTGAGGGCAATGCTTCCCCAGGGCAGTTGGGGTGGTCCTTTTGGGTGCTCTTGTAGCCTTCGAAGATGGCGATTGCGATATCAGGTTTCAAGGCAGCGTTCGTCCAGGTTTTGGTAAGGAAGGCGAATTCAGGAGCGGTGCTGTATAGGTCCCAGATTTCCGCGCCATGTCTGTGGATGGAGTGGATGTTGAAGATGCATTGCATGGTTTGGAGTGTGATGAAGTTGTTGCTGGAGGGTGGAGATGGGTCCTGAGTCTCGGCAAAGGTGAAGGAGTGGTGACAGTGTCATCAGGTGAAGGGTCCGTGGGTGTCGAGAGGTGAAGAGAGCTTGCAGTTGTTCTTGCCAACGTTAAGTGCATAGAGAGCCAAGGAGCTGTAGCGTTGGTGGGTTGGAGGACCAGGGGTCCTAGCACTGATCGCAGTCGGGTCACAGAAGGGCTTGCCATTGGCACATCTTCGGTGTGCCAGCGGTGCGGCCGTGCATCAGTCGCCATTAAGTAGGGATCAAGGGGTGGACAGGGCAGCTGGGAGGTGGGAGCAGGAGATGGAGCAGGAGGGGCCACGGGGGCAGCAGCGACAGGAAAAAAACTACTGAAGGAGGCTGAAGTGGGGAAAGGGCCTCAAACCGCGGTCAGCAGATATGAAGGGCAGAGCATTACCTAAGTGCACCGTTGGTAGAGCTGTGCGCTGGGGGAGCAGTATCCTGACCAGGTCAGGGGCCTACCTCTAAGAACATCTTCTCTGGGAAATCTCAGATCCAAACAGTGTCTTACCCTATGGTGCTCTGCCTGTGCAGCCTGTCTCATTTTGTTTGAATGTTGCTGGGCTCAGTGAAAAGGTGTAACACTGAGGGATTAGTTTCATACTGGGTGATGTCTACCACTACTCTATGGGGTTCTACTTTACTGGGTTGTATCTTGACCCTAATCCTACCTAGGTACATGTGGATGAGACATTTTGCTTTTCAGGGGCTGTTTCTTGTGATAGGTAAAGTCTGCACCCATGGCATGGTGTATCAACGAGCAGATATAGAATGACCTAGCTGACGTCTCGACAGTCATGCCTTGGTACCATGTGTTGTGCATGAGTGCGCTGTGTAGTGCGTGCGGAATTCTGGTGTATAGTTCAGTGCATATGAGATGGGAGAAGTGTCTACGCAAGTGCTGTAGAAATGTCGAGATATGCTCCATGTGACTAGGTACATTTCTCACTGTGGATGAATGCGGACACACCCATGCTAAGCAGACGATATACAAAGTTGCAATAATGCATAACTTTTGGAACATTGCAGGTCTTGGGATGGTGTCTGAAGGGGTTGTCTGCAGATTTCTGGCGTCCAGTGTTGTCTTTGCTTGTCACTGTGTAAAGAGTCTGTTGTCAAAAAATGTCTGTAAAAAAATAATCTGTGGTCAATTTAGCATGAACCCTTGGGCCTTGTTGGGATTTCGGAGGCTGCTACTGAAGAGAGATGGCGGGCTGCAGTAAAGATGGTGCACGTAGGGCATGATTGCAGACCTGTTGAATGAGAGCTGTGAGGTGTGGGTTAGCTTTTAGAACAACAGACATCATTATTCAGTTTTGGAAATTCCTCTGCCTACCCTGTTTGAGGAACATTCTGTACGTTCAGTTTGCATAACATTTTCGTATGGTACTGGAAGATGGCCTGAGTTGGGGAGTCATTTTATGAGACGGTAAACATTCAGTGAAGGAGCCCTTGGGTTTTGCTTTTGTGGGCCATTTTGGTCCTCACCCTCTCCCTGATAGAGGTGGATGTTTTAGTGGGGTGATCTTTGTGGGTGAGCGTATTACTCTTTTTATCTAACTAGAGGTTTGTGGGTGTTGGCCCTATAATACCCTACTTTTCCTAACGTGTGTGTGTAGTTCTGCAGATGCTGATGGTATCATTTGATCTATACATACATGCAAGATGCGCCCCGAAAGGAAAGGGGGGCGTGTTGCAACTTGGGGGTTGTGGGTAATTGCAACGTGTCCTGGGGACACGTGTTTACCCCTCTGGTACCTGCACGTGGCATGCAACAAGGTTTTCCCTAATGGAGTTGGGTGTTTTGGTTACGCCCTTTTTCTGGAAGCTTTGTTTTTGGGCTACTTTTGGGTTTCATCCTGCATGTTACTGGACACCTTCCTAAGATCTCATGTGGTGTTGGTTCTAATGCAGCATGCCTGTGGGTGTTGAGGACTGCTCTGTAGCCCCTGTGTGATTCGGTTGTGATAATGATTGGGATCGGGCCTATTGCTTTCTTGGGCAATGTTCGTGAGGCCCTGTGCCTTTTGAGTCAACAAGCTGGGTGCGTTGGGGAGCGTATCCATGCCCCTTGGGTGGGGGCTACATGGTCATGTACGGAACTCCTTTCCCTCCCGTCTCCCCCCTCTTCCTCATATCCAGGATGCTTTGGGCCTGCTGCCCTCAGCGGGAATCGCGGACTCTCGCTGCTTTGGAGGGACATGATCCGTTGAGCAGACTTTGGCTGTTTTGGAAGCATTGGGGGGAGACGGAGGCATTAGCTCTTGCTTTTGACAGGAGTCAGGTGCGTGGCTGGTACTTGTCATTCTGTGATTATTTAACCGAGATGGCTTATTGCCCTGGTGAATCCCCCTACTGAGCAAAATTGTCACTAATTTGTGCATGGACTACGGAGTTCTTGGGGGACATCACTATCCCTAGTGCACGGAAAACCTAGCTTCCGGCCCAAGAACGTCGTACCATTTTGCAACTGAAAGCTAGCTGGAGGCCCTAAAAACGTTGAGGAATGGGGTCCATTTGACCTAGTAATAGGAACCCATCCTCACTGGACTTGGGTGAAGGGACCTGTAGGCCTGTTTTTATGTACTGATCAGGGGCCGCCCTGCCCGCTCGTCAGACTGCCCCCCCGGGGAGTGGCCTGCCAATGCCGCCCTGAGGGATCCGCAGAGTGGGGCATAGGCCCCCTCAGGAACCCAGGATGCAGACTTTAGCATGGATATCCGATCGACCGTACATACGGCAGCTCTAAGTTTTTCCTGAACCCAAGTGAAGGCTTGAGTTTTCTCCTAATGCTGTGTCACTAGTCTTTATTGGTGTGGTGAGCTTTCTGATGTGGGTATGAAGTGGATGTGTCATATTTGTGATTTTAGGCTTGCTGCCTATTTGGAATGGGTGATTGTTTAAAGCTATTGCCTTCCTAGGCAGTCACCCCTCTCTGTCGTGGCTGTTGCCCCCATGCTTGCTAGGTGGAAAACAACCTGCCTTTACAAAACAGTCACTACCCCGACTGTGAAGTTACCACGGGTTACTTTAACCCACAATTCATTACAATGACTTGCTTTAGGAGGCGCGTTGTTGGACTGATGTTGGATTTTAAGTCCAACACCTTCTCCATTGTTGTGTAGACTGGAGTTGGAATAGTAATTTATACTATTCCAAATTCAGCGCCCCCTCCAAGGCAAGTTGTTGTAATGATTGCATGGTAAAGTAACGGTGTAAAAGTTTGCAGTTGGGGTAGTGAATGCGTAGTAAACGCATGCGGGTTCAGTCATACAACCTTGCTGGGCTGATTTCCTGCCTGCTGCAGTTGCCATGTGTTTGGCCAACTACCTGGTCCTTGTTGCAGCAGTGTGTCTGCTGACTGGTTTCCTTGTTGCATGCTCGGGTTCATCTGGGCTTGTTTTGTTTGAATGGGCATTTTGCGGGCCTGCCTAAGGCCTATTGATCTTTGCTCATGATAAGCCTTAAGGTGGCATTGGTCGGCGATGTGGCCTATTCGGTGACAGTAGTAGCACTCTCTGAGATCTGGCTGCTGTGAGCCTCCCTGACCTCTGGGGTTCGGCGGTGCAGCTCCCTTCAAGACTGGTGCTTCTCACATGCTTGTGGACAATGTGGGTGGTCTTCAACTTATTTTGGACCGGTTTAGCAGCATCTCTTTTTGGCTGCTTCTGTTTTTTTTATTCCCTTTTCCTGTTTCTTCCTATAGTAATGTAATATGTGGGCCTGTATCTCACGCCAAGGTTTGGTGTCTAATCCTATGACACTATCTAGACTACTCTGTATTTTTCAGGAAGTCCCTTTTTAAAGATGTTGTTGGAGAATGTTACCTCAGGCCGGTGTCGGTCCATGGCTGTCCTGTCTCTTAACCCCACCATTTCCACAATCTGTCCAGAAAGTCGGTCATTGTTTCCCAAGGTTTCATGCTCTCTGTCATCAACCCTTCTACGTCTGGCAGTCAGGGAATATGTTCCTAAGGGCCATTCAGCTTCGGTGTCTGAATGAATTGAATGCGGCCCTTGTCAGGATTGCTGTTGTTTAGCGTGGTGGTTAGGATGCAGGTTTGGGAAAACACCGTATTGGTCAGCTGTCTGATGAGTCTGCTGAGCAGACTCTTGCTATTGCCTATTGCTAGGTTTATCCCTGCAGTGTTTTTCTCAAAACATGAGATTCATTTTCCCACCCTGTCCATCAATGGGGGCAGTTTGGTCCTGAGCCCTTCCTAGTCCATCTGGGCCCATGGCTCATCACATAGATGTGCCCTACTGTGCCTTTCTGTAACAGTGAACATATTTTGGCTTGGAACCACTCCGCTGGCTTTTCTCCAATGTAGCACTCCCATCTTCTCAGGCATTCCTGCATGTAGGGGAAGTTCCACCTGGGAACTTCCCCTGCATGCTGAATGTAGTCTTCTGTGATGACCATGACCTCTCATTCGAAGGATCCCTCCGCCGGCCAGGGTCTATCATACTATCCCTACCTTTCAGTCCTGCGGGCTAGCAGGTGGCAGAATGGTCACACAGAGACCTCACCTTCCTCTCTTACCTCTATCTCTCTAGGGGTCAGTTTGTTTGACTGGCATGTTCCGGGAGTGTGGCAGACGTCCTCGTCGCTGCTGTCCTTGTGCACCCGCAGAGGTGCCATTTTATTTCTCCTCTGTCTTAACGGAAGATGGCTAGGCTACCCCGAAAGCGTATGTATTGGTCAGCCCCTTTCTTACGCTGATAATTAGATGGTGTTTGTGTCCCTGATAGGGGCCTCCCCTCTGGCTCTAATTTGGGTTACTCTGCTGGTGGAACCCAGGGCCTAGCTCTCCTCCTCCTCCTCTGTGCTTAACAGGCAAAAGCTCTTTCTCTCTCCATTCTCAACCCACACCTCTGCCTCTAATTCCCACCTAGGCTGCCTTCTTCGCCAGGTGCTGTGCATGGTTCTCCTGGGTAGGAACTTGTCCTCCAGCTCACTTCCTGTTGTTAAATACACTACCTTTGCATGCCCTGGGGAAGGATACCCTGTGGCACCCCCTCAATGTTGGACCCCGGAGGGCTGGGACCACTTTCCTCTCTTCCACTGGTGGTATCACTATCCAGTATGGCTGCAAACCTCCCAGTCACCTGAGAGCACTCTACTGTACGGGTTGGAGTGCTGGCTCCTTGCGCTGCTGGGTCCTGCTGGGTTCCATGCAAAGGATGGGGGGGGGGGGGGGTCGTACTTCAGGGAATACTGGCACCGGACTGAGATGAGGCTGGATTGGCAGGGTATGCTGATCTGATAACCTCCCTGTTGTGGATTTAGTGATTTGCTGCCCGGTAGGGGGCCCTTCGGGTCCTCGACCAGCGGTTTGGCATAACCAATTCCAGGAATGGCGGGCATTAGAGAGGGCACCTCTGAGCCTGTGTATGCTGTAGGTCGGGCTGTTGCAGGGGTTCTGCTCAGCAACAGAACTATGCTTGAGACCATTGAACATCAGCACGTAGGGAATGAGTCACCATACTCCGTATCTATGAGCCAGAGTCTGAAAAGCTAAAGTGTCTGACTTGCCCTCCAAGCCTTTCCAGAGAAACGAGTAGGTTGGCACCACAGAACACAACACTCTCAATCCTCTCAGGGATCATGGTAAGAGGACACACCCTTTCAGAATCTTACTTGTACTTGTCCACAATAAGATAAACAAGAGACAAAGGAAATGTTGAACATTTATTTAAACTATAGTACTCTAAGATGCAGTATTTGCGCCACAATTTGAAAATAGATAGCAAAAATAGCGCTAGCATGGTTAACAAACCATATACCATAAAGAGCCCTGTTATGGTATAAGAGTAACCTAACCCCCCCCCCCCCACCTCCTACTGAAGCTAAATTATAATATGTCAAAGATTTCTGGGATGAGTGGCGCACCCCGTACATTACCATACATAGATGGACGTTCTGCATCTCAGCTGACGTGGTATTATTGCCTCAGGACATTCGCTCAGTGTGTGTTTTTAAGACTCTCGTACTTAGTGGGAGAGGTATGGCACAGTGGCCAGAGCGGCTGACTTCGGTGCACAGGACTCACAATTTGATCTCCGTGCCAACGGCAACTCAGCTCAGCATCATGTGACTCTGGCCATTAGCTCACATAATCTCCCTGATGGCCCCCAGCGCTTTGAGACCCTTAGGGGGGATTAGTTTGTGCTTTACAAATACCATATCTATCTATCTGACAAGATGCGTGCTCACAAACTCGTGTTATGCCTAGGTGCTACTGTCCGACCAGAGAGAATAAAAAGGTGCATTGTTGGTTGACCTTGACGATGGTGTTCAGACTAAATCCCCAGGAAAAGAACAGAACATGAAAACATATGCAAGTTCTGTGTGAAAATGCAATGTGGCACAAAAGCAATCATGTTTATATAGCAAGAGAAATGCTGCCTACAACGTGTATAACTAGGCTAACAGATGAAAAATGACAATAGGCCATGAAAGAAGCACACAACACCCTCCTTTTGGTCAGGATAATAGCACAAAATAAAATACTGGATATAAGAAGGTAAACAAATTCAAAGCATTGTCCCCATCCAATTATCGACAAAAATCTGGTCACTGAAGAATTAGGTTTTACTCGAAGTATAGTTAAGGTTTGCCTGGTGCAGAATAAGATGCTAGCGATTCCCTGGCTCAGATATATAAAAAAATATCCTGTGTGACATGGTATTGACCGATTACTTCATGGTTCCTGTAAGGTCTCTTCCTCTTCTGAAAGAACCAAGTAAAGGAGACGTTTATGGCACACAAGGAGGAAGCTAGGCTTGAAAATATGCTAGGCTCTGTTATGTTCCAACCAGATGTACCATTGTTAACTACAGAAGGGTTGGAGCCCTACCTGACATTGGTAAAGGAATCCGAGCTCGGGTTTTATCTCACTCGGCTCTGAATGAATAAGATCCACTTTATAGTGGCCTTTCCTGTGCCTAGTACCTGGTTTCCAAGGTTATCATGTTGCCCTTGTAATGGGAGATCTCATTAGTCTACCAAGCATTTTATGCTGTTTTACTCTCTATATTCTGCTTTTAGGTCACAGTTTCTCCACCCCATACTAAATCGGAGATCTTTTAAAATTATCAGGAGGGCTTACTTTTCTTTCAGCGTCTTGAGTCTCCGTCCATGTGTTATTAAATTTGTGATTTTATCACACCAGCGCTGAAAACGAGAAGAATATATGCCTCATATTTCGAGTGATGTTAGTGTTTTAATATTGAAGTTTACTTGGCGATAGCTCCTTTTACGATGATTTTTATGAAATTTTATTTATTGACCATGACATTTTATTCTCTGCATCTTGTAATGGGGGATTATAGTAATTTTGCGATTGATGTGTTATAGCTTTACTGCAATAAGATGCTTTTTTTACCCTTTTGCTATTTTGATTTTTTGTGCTTTTATGGTTGATTGACCAAATAAAGTTGTTTGACTGGCTGACTGACTAACTGGGAGATGGATAACATATATGGAACCACAGCTCGCATTCAACAACAATCTTGATAACTGTAATGCGGGCTACCAACTGAATGGGCTGTAAGCCACACCTCCCCTCCACTTCCTGGACTCCCGCAGAGATGCCACAGAAATGCTACGAGCACGGCCGTAATTACCGCGGCTGAGTTCGCGAGTGGGAGCCTGTGAGGCTCTGGCACTTGTTACTGGTCAAGCCCTCAACAACCTTTTATTTTGATGAGTGGATTTGACATCGTAGTCTTTCCATAGACTTTTACCTGGTAGCAATAGCCACAGGACAGCCAGCAGGGAGCTTTAACACTGACTAGGCTCCTGACTCTTCGTCTCCAGGCGGATTGCACTGAAGAAGCACAGAGGACATCAAGGGCGCCTCAAGAAATTTCAAGAGGAGAAGGTTTACCTTCTAGAATTTTAGCTGGTTTGTGACTTTAGTGACTTGCTTTTGCCGTGCCATCAGGGACCACCAGGTTTTTCACCAAGGGAGTAAGTGCATACACTCTGTTGCCTGTTTGTGCATGGGGCTTTTCTACTACTTGGTAGAGGGTCGCTGGGGGAGTTCTATGCGCAAAAGCTTTTTCTTTTTTTTTTTCCCCTTCTTTTGCAAGGCAGCAATAGAAACTTCTTGGAACTTTCAATATGCAAAATCTTTCTAGAAATACTGCTGCAATCCCCTGTTTTGTCTCAGAGGGTTACATGAGACGGACCCACCAGTGGAACCACAGCAACCATCAAAGGCACCTACAACATGCAGGGCTACAGTACCACCTCTAGTGACAATGGAAACTGAGGATGAGGCACATGAAACACCAGTGTCCAGCATGGCTGAAGTAACACCCCCGCCAACTCCCCAAGCAGCTCTGTCCAATTCCGGAGGCGAAGACCCAGGCCACATAACACTCGGCAGGAGGAAACAACAACGGAGGTCTGGGGTGGGCTGGAGTGGCAGACTAAGAACATGAACTTAGTACAGGCTCAAATAGGGAAAATGTCAGGCAACATTGCAAGCCTGACAGATTGTGTGCGGGAACTGACCAGGGTGATGAGGGAGGGACATGTGTCACAGAGGAGACACCATCGCCAGCTAATGCAGCACATGCACGTGTATGCCTGATCGAATAATAGGCTGGCCACCACAAATGCACTGCTGGCACGTAGGTCTGTGGCAATGCAGACTGAAATGTCCCATTGGATTGGGGATGTGGCTAAGGCCCTGGGCCAGGTGACGGCTGCAGTGGAAATATTGCTGGCTCATACAGATGGGTCTAATATTGCCACACCTCCAGCTACTGCTACGACCCCCTGAAAACTGCCTGGCGCCAGTAGGTGCAGGCAGCATAGGACCTGCACATGTGTGGGTATTGCATTGGTCCTACGTTTCTGACGCTGCAATATGGGATCCAAATCAGTAATTAAATCAATGATCATTGCAGCATTGAGCCTATACATGTCGTATATCTCCTCCTCTGTTTGTCCTAGCAATGTAATGCGTACTCTGAATTCTGGATTCTTTATTTTAGTGGAAACGTGTTTTCGCTATATTAGCGTTCATGCATTGCAGGGGGCATTTTGCGATCACTAATGGGCTATTTTAGCGATTCACAATATTTGCGATTCTTTAAATGGATGATGCATGTGCCTGTAAGTCTGTTAAACATGTACTTGTACCAAATCTTGAAATTATTGACCCTGCAATTCGTTAGTCAGAAGATGTAACCACTGACAGAAGTAATGTATCTATATATAAACTGAAAAATGAATAAAATTTGTGTTGAAAAAAAATATCAACACCAAATTTGCACCCTTTTCCCAACATCCTGGGGATTCTAAAGGGACCTAATGTTTGTGGATCGAGCAAACTTTGGGGGCTTTTGGGAAAAATGGGAAGAAAGTGCTCCATAAGAAAGTATGTGCTCTTTTTCTAAAATTTGCATCAGCAAAAGGTTTGCTGTGTTGAAATCACCATCTTCCCTGCTTTAAGGAACATGGACAGCTGTATTTATAACAACATCCTGAATTTAGCAATGGGTCATTTCTATTGATCCCTCAAGATTTTCTCAAAGAAAGTAACTTGAAATAAAAATTTGTGAAAAATGAATAGGAAAAATAAGCCATTTGTGGCAATGTTTTAATCTGTAACTTTTTGTCATGATGACTGATTTACAAAAGAAGTTTGCCAGCTCTTCTGGTCACAAAGATATACTGGTGTTATAGGTTCTCCAGAAACCTGAGGTACCTAGAGCCAACACTTGAGCTGCACCTTACAATGGTTTATCATTGTGTATCAAGTATCGAGCAATTCATATGGTAAAATATAAAGAGTGAAGAATGGGTATGAAGGAAGCCTATGCATTTCTAAAATGGACACAAGATGCTGAGGCGAGGAGCAATTGGACGCAACCGCGGGATGGACGTACATTGAGCTAAAGTCTGTGCAAGGGCACCATTGAGGCTCCTTGACTTTTCCACCCGTTCTCAAGGTTCATGAGGCAGAATCCTCACATACACATAAAATAATCAAGTATACTATTAGGTATCGTATATTAATGCATCATTATTTGCATCTTCACTTATGTTAATAGTCATTAAATAAGTACACGCTTTTTAGGAGGGATCTTAGCCCTGTCCTGATGAAGATGCTTTCGCATCGAAACATGTTGACATATTAGGAGTAACCACACATTACGTAGGGAATCTCCGCACCACCTTTTTACTAGCACCAGCCCCCCTTGACATATTAAAGTTTTTTGTCTTAAGGGGCCAGGTCCTTTTTAGCTCACATTTACATTTACCTCAGACCCTCCCTTTGCATCACACATAGCACTTTATCATCAGTGCTCCCGCAGAGTCGCAGGTCGTAGCACGCCCCGTCCCACAGCGGGGCGGGAAGACCCCTATGATGAAGCATGACACCATGGGTCATTCTTGGTGTGTGAGGGGTATTTAAACAACCTAGTGTGTGTCCAACCAAAGTGGGACACACACACTTCACTACCCTAGTGTTTTCTGAACCCAGGTTATTTGTTGTCTTCCAGAGGTGGATCCTTATGTTTGGTAACCAATTCTAAGTGGAGGACGTATCCACCTCCAGTGCCCGTGTAGGGCTTCCCCTCTACACTCCCTAATCCTGTTATTATTAGCAATTGTTAATTGTACATCTTTGAGTTTGTGGGTACCGATACCAGGGTTTGATTCAGAGGGCATTTTGCAATACATCTTCTTTCTTACCCTCTGGCTTACATTTGGAATGCACAAATGTAAATACATCCGATTGGTAATAATAAATGTTCAAGAATTCTATGCCACATGTCCACCAATACAAATGGTAACCCACTGCTGGGGCTGGGCCCAGCACCTGGGGAACAATACACCCCAAAATGTGATTAGGAGGCATCATATTTTACCCGGCAGAATTGATGCATTTTTTACTGCATGGGTAGCTGCAGATTTTAGGCTCTAGCCGAGCAGGAACCTAGAAAAACCAAGAAAACCTGCACATTTTTTAAAACTAGATACCTGGGGAAATCCAGGGTGGGGTGACTTGTGTTCCTCTCACCAGGTGCATTCACCAATAACTTTAGCTAAAAACCCAAATTTTGCTCACATTTCTGAAGGAGCTACACATTTCCTACCACCCAGTGTTCCCCCCTCAAGTCTTCCAATAAATATGGTACTTCACTTGTATGGGTAGGCCTAGTGCCAATAAAATAAAAGGGACTAAAAGGCAACATTGACACATCACATTTTTCCACTAAAAACTGACCCCTTTTTTGCATTATGGGAAGCTTTGATTTTGGGCTCTAGCTCAGCTGGCACATATGGAAACCTAGCATATCCGCGCATTTTTGAAAACTAAACACCCGGTGGAGACCATAGTGGTGTGACTTGTGGCTCTATACAGGTTTCTTTACCTAGAAGCTCTTGCAAACCTCAAACCTTGGTTAAAAATATACATTTTTGCTCACATTTCTGTGAGAAAAACTTCTGGAATCTTCAGGAGCTACACATTTCCTACCACCCAGCACTCCCTCCAAGTCTCCCGATAAAAATGGAACCTCACTTGTGTGGATAGGCCTAGTGGCCACAACAGAAGAGGGCCCAAAACACAACATAAACACATCACATTTTTCACTGAAAACTGCCCCCTATTTTTTGCAGTGTGGGTAGCTGTGGATTTTGGGCCCTAACTTGGATGGTACCCAGGTAAAACTAGCAAACCTGAACACTTTTAAAACTCCGGGGAAGTCCAGGGTTGTGTGACTTGCATGAAACTTTCTAGGTTTTCTTCCCCAGAAGCCCTTGCAAACCTCAAACTTTTGCTAAAGACACGCACACAGCTCCCCTCATTGTAAAAAAGTGTCAATGTTTACTTGTCCACAAAGCCATTCATACCATCTGCCATGGACCCAACACACACAAACCTCACATCAACAATCTGCTGCCATTCAAGGGCCAATCACATTCATACGTCGATGGGACTGAAACACAATTCACACTGCCAGTCAAGCACTCATCAGCTAATTTATCATAGAAACATACCTCTTGCATACTTATACATACATTCTGCCAGCCAACAGCCACACATTCCACCACCCAACAGCCACACTTTCCAACAGCCACACAATGGCCACTACGCTCATACTGCCAGCTGTGGTTGGGTAAGTGCCTTGAACAGTTTCACTTCGACAATGAACATCTGCTTCTACCTACACAAGATCCCTATGAAAACAAACCTAGGTTATGGCTCGACTACCTGTTCCTATTCATCTTACCCACAGTCCTAATACTGCAAGGGTGCCAGGTGCACAGTGGAAATCTGATTAGGCTCAGAAAGACTTTTCTTTCTGTGCCTTCAGTGCACTCAATGCAGTAAATCAAACTAATTTCAATGTGTTGAAGTGAGTTGGGGTGTGTCTGAGGATGCATTTTAGCCCATTCCACAGCAAATCTACCTTTAAAAATGGGGATAAAAATTTGGGGCAGACTTTACTACATTCTCTTAAGAGCACTTCAAAAAGACTAAGGGTACCCAGTCCAAATATGGCCCCTGTCCTGTTGACCATTATGTGCAGTGCATTACCTGAAAGGAACTTGTAATACGGTGGGCAGAACTTTGCCTCATTTTTGGTGGGAGATGAAGGTGGCAAGCAGGCAAAAGCAAGAGCAATGTGCGCCTCTTTACTGGAGTGAGTAAATGCATGGTGGCTGAAATCTAATTTAGAAAGAAAAAATCTTGGATTCGGGTTCTTTCAAAATTAGATGGACTAATGACCAAGACTACACAGCTACTCGAGTAATGGCCCATGGAATGTTATGTATCTATGAACAGTCATTTAGGGCAGATAGTAACTCCTGAGGACAACTTCAGTCAGTTTCCTAGAAATTCACTTTTGTGTAGGACAAAGTGAAGCAAATCGGCAAACACAGGCTAGGCTGAGATGTGAAATTGAACAGTAATATCTCCTCTCCTGTCTCTTTCCTTGTGAAGCACTTCCGCATCGGCGATATCAGCAACTATTTTGCTCTGATGCAGATATGTGATTGACAAAGTGCCGATCCTGCAGCCTTGCAAAGTCCTCTACAATAGATGAAGTAGTGGCTACTGCTTCTGCAGCAGTAAGGCTTTCCCGAATAGACACAAAAAGAATAATTGATGGACAGAATATTGAACAATGTCAATCGTTCACCCCAGTACAGAGTTCTGGGCCTAATTCCATAGTTATTGTGCTCCCCATGCCATTCCAGTTCAAACACAGCCATATGCAAATCAATCTTGACCCTGTTCCTCATGGGAACAGTCCAGCCCGAACTGACAGGTCAGGTCCTCCCTGGACCAGAAACAAGCATCCTGGGAACGGTTTAGGGGTTTCACCCATCATCAGCCAGGCTAGTTTGACTCCAGTGGCATAAAGAGAGCATGGGACCCACGTCTGGGCATACCCGTCCCACTCAGGGTGACAAATGCAAAAAGAAATATTGATGGGCAGAAGGTTGAACAATGTCAAACATCCATCCCAGTACAGAGCCCTGGGCCTAAATTCATTTTTATTTTGCTCCCCATGCCGTTATAGTTTAAACCCAGTCATATGCAAATCAGTCTTGACCCTGTTCCTCATGGGAACAGTCCAGCCTGCACTGCCAGGCCAGGTCCTCCCTGGAACAGAAACAAGCATCTTGGGACAGGTTTCAGGGTTACATCCCTTATCTGCCAAGGTGTCTCAAATGCTTTTGTCACCCTAAGTGGGAAGGGTATGTCAAGACATGGGTCTCATGCTCACTGCACCACTGGATTCAAGCTAGCCTGGCTGATGAGGGGCGATGCCCTGAAACCGGTTCCAGAATGCTTGTTTCCGGTCCAGGGACGACCTGGCTTAGCAGCTTGGTCTGGACTTTTCACATGAGGAACAGGGTCAAGACTGATTTAAATATGGCTGGGTCCAAACTAGGGTGGTGTGGTGAGCAAAAGAACAATGGATTAAACCTAGATCCTTGTGACTGGGGGTGAATGTTTGCATTATTCAGCATTCCGTACATCAATTGTTCCTTTTCCTTTTTTCCATAATAGACAACTAAAAGTCAAGAATGGCATCAGTCTTAATGTGATAGTCTGCAGATAGACAACATACGAATCAGGTGAGTGGACAACTTCTTATACCATGTACAAGTTTTACGTCTCGCAATATATGGTTAAAGAACTTGGTCATTTGCATCCACTCCACCCATTATACTTATTGTAATCAAGTAAACCGGTGGGTTTGTGAACTTCTGCCAAGTGTTCCCAAACTATGATGGGAAAGTGCCCTCATAGTGAAGTATAGGGAGCATTTGTACTTCCCGTTTGTCTGAGAACTTGACTGCAAGCAGCTCACTATACGCACTGCTTTGCCCTTTTTGGAGTTTCTTGTAGACAAGCTCCTGAGGGAATCCTTTGTGATGCTTTCTAATGATACTGTAACCTACAGTTTCAGCTTTTTAGAGTTAAATAAGCAGCTGGACACCTGCATAGATGTTAACTACATAAAGGTTATGACCTTTAATAAGGCGAGATTAGACAAGCACCATATGATCTTCTCACTAACTCCTAACCTAGAAGGACAATCTGCAGGATGTATTGCGGAATCCTTCTGTTTGCATACTCTCCGGCCTTACAAATAACCAGTACAGCTTTCGCACAACATGTACATCTTGATGCCTTAACAAACTTTTACTAGGTTTGTACTGCCTGAACAATACAATGTTCAATCACTCTTTGTACAATATCAAAAACTGCTATATTTTTTCCAGGAGTATAAATCTCCGGAAACTTAGCCAACAAATATTCAATGACAGGCTGAAATTTAAATAACCTGTCTTGGTCTGGGTGGTCCCAGTGAGGAAATATGAATTTTGTGATCAGTTATGTCCCCTATCGTAGACCCCAACGGCTCCATGTACATGCTATAAGTACATGTATGTTCCCTCCTGCTCCAGTTTTGAAGACGCAAAAATATGTGCGTCCACCGTCAACATGTCCTCTTTCAGATCCGCCATGAAGGGGTCAGATATTCCAGTCCTAAGTATGAAAGGCCACCGACTTTATGTGGTTCACTTTCCACATTTCACAGATTCAGGCGAGTAGGCCCGAATTCTGTCATCAAGCCTTTTTCCTGCCTTCTGCCTCTGAAAGCTCCAGTCTGAGCCTACATCTGTATCCATGAACTTTGTCCTACTCCCTGCGCGGCTAACGGTGCCTGATCCAGCATATTGCTTGCCAAAAACTGTATTTCACCTTCAAGATTATCTCCTCCCTCCTCATCCGATGCATTCCTGTCTAGTAGTTCAGGTAAACATTCCTCCAGCTACCGTGCAAAGGGGCCAGGCATCGCTGTCCTCATGCAAGTAATTCATAGCCCCGTTACCATGGAATATTCCTACCCCCTCGCATCTAGTGTAGACACTTAGACGCTTGTACACGCACTAACAGTCAGTATAGTCAGTATAGAATAAGATTCTATCCTAAGAGACCTTTCCTTTTGGATAACACAGTTCTTTAAACATAGGATATTAGATATGATTTGGGATTAGGTTGACATAACCCCAGACTTCTGTCTCCACATGTAGAGCTAAATGTCAAGTCCCCTTCACCCTCTAGTTGCACGTCAATCACACGTCATGCGGCTGTGCGCGCATCTCTGCCAAATATTTCTGCTGACATTGCAGGATTCTTTTATGGATCCACCCACTTGTGACATCATGTTTAATGACGTATTTTAGTTACACCCATGTATACGCCTCTATTAGCTACGTATGTACAGTTTATCTGTATTATCAGCTGTTACGCCTCTTGCATCTGTTTCACTGTAATGTATTTTCTATAAAACTGCTTATCTGTCAATAATATATGCCCCTTCCTTCCTGAACTTTCGTGGTGATGGAATAGAAGGCCCACAATTCGAATTGTATTCCTTTGTATAGGAATAAAGCCTTTTAAAACCTCTAATACCACGGATTCTGCCTCTTATTTTTACTGAGTTATTCTCACTAAGACTTTACCGCATAAAAAATAGTACCGGTAACGAAATATTTACCACATAAATTGGCGCCCGAATAGGGACACTTTCTCATCTCACGCGCCGGCGGTGCGTTGCAGGCCCGGTCTCCTGCCACAGCTGAACGGACAAAAACGCGTACCCGCTGGATTTCCTGTATCTCCCTCCGGCCAAGCGGGAGCGACTGAGGCTGCGATCAACACCCAGACGAGGCGGTGAGAAGTGCGAAGTATCCCGACCAGAGCCTAGCTGAGAGAGCAAGATCCGAGGTATACAGAGGCCCACCAGGTTCCGAAGTTCCGAGTCCAGTCGAGTCGAGTCCAGTCCGGTCCAGTTTCAGTTCCGTTCCGAGGCCTTCCGTTCCGAGCTACCCGGTGAGTACCGTTACCGGGGAGGCACTTTACGTGCACATAGTCTGTGCCGGTCAAGACGGGTTTGGGTACACAAATCCGGTCTGCACTGTTTCAGCAGTGTATCTGTACTGTTTAGCAGTATATATAGTATGTCTTGCATATAAATAAGTATTATCTAGTGTCAGTATTATGTCAGTAACTAGTTTTCTATTAGTTATCATTGTTCGTTAAAACTGTTAAATGTTAAAATGTTTTAATACGTTCTATATATTGTGGTGTGAATGACTGTTCATTATTGTGTTCATCGTATAAAGTATGTTCTAGAAACAAGATCTAAAAATGCCGCTCTTTTCGAAACTAAGACAGATCAAAACTAGAAAAGGTGTACTCGAAGAAGCTGTTCCCATTCCACCTAGGGATACTCCTGGATACTTTATGTATCATAAGCATGGTCTAGATGCCGTATTATTTCTTGATTTATGGGTGGACTACACAAAAGAATTACCAGAGAACCAGAGATGGCCCGCAGCAGGGACCTGGGATGCAGATTGCATCATGAGAGTAGAAGAAGAATTATGGAAAAAGAAAGCCAGACAGTCACAGAAAGATGCCATTGAATTATGGCGTAAAGAATCATACAGACGTACAGAAAAAGCACACAGACAGGAAGAGAAAGGTAGAGAGAATTCAAATAAAACTCGAGAAAATCTATTACTTGAGGAAGGTACCCGAGTAAACTCAGAACAAGTAGATAGACAAAGAAACACTCTTATGAATGGTATGTATCCTCTTCTGGCCGAAGGGTTACCTAAGGCTACCCCGGAAATACCAAAAGATATAACTCCTCCATTGCTCCCGATAAAAGCACATCCCAAAACAGCAAAGGACGTTTTCCTTTCCTCCTATTTAGATGACGTAGCTCCCGAGTATGCTAATGCCATACCACACATACCGCTTGCCGATGGTGTTCAACACCAAGAGCATCCGTCTGTATCCCCGCAATTACAAACTCCTACACAAGTTCCCACAGGTCCGTCCGTTTCTACAGTTTTTCCCGCATCTACAATCTCTATCCTACGCCCAACGAATCCTTTCGTGCCTAGCACCTCAGACGGTGCTACAGGAGGTACGACAGACATGTTTGCCACCCCGCCGCGAAATAAACAGACTCTTAGAGATTTAGCACTCCAACGTACACCCCAATTAGCGACATCCGACATGTTTAAAGAACAACTTGTGGATTGTAGATACGACCCAGTACCAGGTAGACAGGATAAATTGCTCATATCATCACTACGTATAAGACGAGCTACATTATATTTAATGACGATACCAGGAATGGGTGAACACCTAGACGAAATATATCGCTTTGTCCACACAGGGCGAGGTCCAGAAAGTATTAACGAAGCTATGGAATATCAGAAAGTGGATGTCCAAAGACAGCTACTACGTTTTTTCATAAATTGTGTAATTAGGAATCAAGACAGGCCCGGGGCAGATCACGATACCATGCAGAGACTTGTCAAATGGGGTCAGAACATATCAGAAGAGAAACACGATAGACAGGCGTGTATAATCGCCATGAGTCGAAAGATCCGCAAGGAAGTAGAACGAATACATAAAGAAAGACGAGAAACAGACAGAGTAGAATCAGAAGAAGAGGAGGAGCAAGAATCAGAACAAGTCGAAACAATAGCTTATGTAGGTAGAGGAAGACCCCATAATAATACTAGAGACTTTAACGACCCGATACGTCCAATACGTCCAGAATATAATAGACATTTTCCAAACCCTATGTTAAATACAAAATCCCCCGAACACCTATTCCAAGCCGTTGATAAATTACTCCGAGATCGAAGAGGGTACCATATGCTCGATTCCATGGACGAACAAGAATTAGCTAGGTCAGCAGTACAATGGGCTGACAGTCCCAGCGACTACAATGATGATGTACTTGCACACACGTTTCTGAATCTTGACCCGTACGAACAGCGTTTAGCTAGTATATACATGATTCAACACCTCCTTGTATTATATAAAAGCCAACACTCCGATCCAGGACCCTTACCTGACATATTGACAGAACTGCTCACGAATATATGGAGAGGGTCAAGTACTGATTTGATTAAAGAAATTCTAGAATTCCGAAACCAATATTTAAATTTCGTATGCCCAGAACACGTTCCAGTTCCCATCATGGGAAGAAAAATGTATCGCATAGATAGACAGAACCCGTTACGCGAAGTGCACCCAATCAGAGGTGCCGGTGATAATTTTACACGCGTATTTGTGTACACGCCTATAACTAAATTAGAATTATTAGAAATGAAGAAAGTAGTACCCAGCCATGACAAGGACCCAGCAGGTTTCCACCGTGAAATAAAGGACATGTTACTCATGGGAGAGTATACCTATCCCGACATTATGAAAATATTAAAAGTCCTATTACCCGCCGGTGTTTATGAGAAACTCAAAGAAAAGGAATGGGAGGTGGGAGACCAAAAGATAGATTGGACAGCATTAGAAAACGAAGAAAGGGCCCGAGCTGCAGGAGCAGGGCTTGGGGAAAAGACTACAGCACTAGCAGGACTACTAGTGCAGGTACTACCACGTTTATTAACTACGAAAAAGGAAGACTGGGGTGCAATCTCAGCCTGTAAACAAAAGCCAGACGAAGACACTAGTGATTTCTATTCCCGATTTGAAAAATGTTTTGGTATAAATAGTGGCATAAAAGCCAGTAGTGAGTCATATCCACATCTGTTCGTGACAAAATTAGTTGAAAATTCTCTGCTACAAGTTAAGAATAGAGTATTGAAATTCGAAAGTACCTGGCAAGGTAATACCCCATCACAGATGTTACAGATGTTACAATATCATCACAATAGAATTAGAGAAGAACAAGAACACGAACAAAGACGTATGAAAGATACAAAAATGAAAATGCTTGTTGCTCAGTCAGTTCCAGCCGATGGTCGTCATAAGGGTAATTCCGCAGGTCCTACGAAAGGGACATGCAACTATTGTAAACAACCAGGTCATTATATACACGATTGTCCAGTCCTGAAACATAATATTGCTACAGGTAAAACTCAGGAGAGACCACGTCCACCTGGACAGGATCAGAATCAACAACAAATCCCTCAGCATGCACAACCTAGGTTAGCTCCGCAACAACTAGCTCCGCAACAGGGAGCTCCACAACAGACCATAGCACCACCACAAGCGCAGCCTATTGCTGCAACACAAGCAACAACACAACAGATGTATCAGTATGCACAAGCAGATTATCCCGATTATCAGCGATACTCATGAGATAGCCTAGAGAGGGAAGTTGGCTTACCCCTTATTGAGGTTCCTGTAGACCAAGAGGGACCTTATGTACATAGTGAACTATTAGGGGAAGACAAAGTTTTTACTCGATACAGGGGCAAGCAGAACAACTATAAGACGCAGTGAAGTTCCAGGGGCACCCCTCTCAGGCTCACAGAATATTTCCCTTGGATTCTCAGGAAAACCTATAATAAATGACGTGACACAACCTCTTCCACTTACGATTGGTCCATTGACACGTACTACAGATTTATTGCTTACTAAATCATGTCCAGAAAACTTGTTAGGTATAAAAACATTGAAAGCTCTAGGAGCTATAATATGTTGTTCTCCGGAAGGAGTACGACTATTTTTACGTGACTTTAAAGGTCACTACGTGTCCAGAGACATGGATCACCGACTGCAGAATTTACCTACACATTTATGGGCACAAGGCCCCACTGATGTTCGTTGCATGAATATTACACCATATCGTGTCACACTAAAAACAGGAGTAATACTACCACGAATACGACAATACAAGTTACCACCCGATGCTGTTGTGGCTTTGCTGCAAATCATTGACGAGCTCATTGCGCAAGGAGTGGTTGTCGAAACCGACTCCAATGTATGTAATTCCCCGATAATTCCGATTCTTAAAAGAACGGATCCAAAAGCACCACCAGTATATCGATTAGTTATTGATCTGCGCGAATTAAATAAATGTATTGTACCACAATACCCTGTGGTCCCCGATATCTCTTCATTACTAACAACTATTGACTCAGAAGCAACGTTCTTCACTGTAATTGATCTCAAGAATGCTTTCTTTAGTGTCCCAATCGATCCGGAAAGTCAATATTTGTTCGGATTCAGTTTAAAGGGACGAAGTTTTAAATTCACACGCGCACCTCAAGGATTTACAGAAAGCCCCAGCATCTATAGCCAAGCACTGAAACGAGAACTTGACAGTATCCACATGCCAGTTAACACTGCCTTGCTTCAATATGTCGATGATCTGCTGATCACCGCCCGAAGCGAACTTGAATGTGAAAAAGCGTCACTGACGGTTTTAAAATTTTTGGCTGACAAGGGGCACAAGGTGTCCCCTTCTAAGCTGCAATTCTGTGTCCAGCGAGTTGTTTACCTTGGGCACTCGCTGTCCAAGGAGGGAAGGCAGCTTACATCCGACCGCATCCAGTTAATCGCTAACATGCCACCACCTAAGACACAAAAGGAGGTACGGGCTTTTATAGGCCTCACTTCATACTGTAGGCAGTGGATCCCTCAATATGCATTTCTAGCAAAACCACTCATCCAGTTGACAACACAGGAGGCAGCCACATCGACTGTCCTCCCTTGGACTCAAGAACATACACACGCCTTTGAAAGTTTAAAGAAAGCTTTATGCCAAGCACCTGTTTTAGCAACACCATGTTACAGCAAACAGTTTACACTCTTTGTTACAGAACGCGAAGGTACTGCCTTGTCAGTACTCACTCAGGAACAAGCAGGATCACACAAACCATGTGCTTATTTCTCTAGTACATTAGATCCAGTAGCTCAGGCTCTTCCTGCGTGCCTGAAATCGGTGGCAGCAACAGCTTTAGCAATCAGACAAAGCGATGCCATAGTGTTAGGACATCAATTGACAGTACAAGTACCACATGCAGTAGAGGTTCTCTTGAACCGCACACAAACACAACACTTGACTATAGCGAGACTCACCGGTTACGAACTGACATTGTTTCAGCCACACATAGAAATCAGACGTTGCAATACGTTAAATCCTGCCACACTGTTACCAGTGAGTGGAACAGATCCATTGGCACATGATTGTGTCGAAGTCATTACTATCACGACGAAACCCAGACAAGACTTGACAGATATCCCTTTGTCAGATCCAGACTTGACATTGTATGTAGATGGGTCATGTATGAGAACAAGTACAGGAGAGTTAGTGGCCGCTTACGCAGTCACAACAGACACTGAAGTCATTGAAACAAATCGTATTAACACTTTGTCAGCTCAAGCAGCAGAGCTCATCGCTCTGACACAAGCCTGTATTCAAGCCAAAAATAAGAAAGTCAATATATACACAGATTCACGTTATGCATTCGGAGTCGTCCATGACTTCGGCGTACTGTGGCGAGAGAGAGGTTATTTAACTTCTCACGGTGCCCACATCCAGCACGGACCCCTCATTCAAGCCCTATTAGATGCGATTCATCTACCCACTACAATATCGATTATGAAATGCAAAGCCCATACAAAAGTTACCGATATCATTTCTCAGGGTAATGACCTAGCTGACAGAACAGCTAAACAGACTGCTCAGAATCAGACTATCACAACTGACATGACAAAGACAATAGTTCCGACACTAACACATTGCATGACAGTTAAGGATCCCGCCCTTGATGTAATTGACATACAGACACATGCTACACCAGAAGAAATAAAGAAATGGACTGAATTAGGAGGGATCCAAACGGATCAAGGATGGATGACGAAGGAAAAATCTATATGGTTTCTTCCCGACTCAGTGGTTCAAGTTATCATTAACACAATACATAGTCCAGCACACCTAGGAGAGAAAGCTATGCTAGACAGCATTCAACACATTTGGTTCAACAAGCACTTGCGAGCAGCAGCTAAACAAAAAGTTCGTACCTGTATGATATGTTGTCAGTTTAATCCAGGTAAAAGCATCCCCGTAGAGCAGGGTGGATTTCAAACTCCCGATCATGCTTTTGAAGTCCTCCAGATGGATTATATCCAGATGGAACGATGTCGAGGATTCAAATATGTTCTCGTAGTTGTCTGTGCTCTTTCCCGTTGGACAGAAGCATACCCGGTTTCAGATTACACACTGCCCCGACTACTGCCAAACAGTTAGTTCGAGAATTCTTCCCACGGTATGGTTTACCACGTGTTGTCTACTCAGATAACGGCCAGCCGTTCTCATCCGAACTAATGAAACACGTTTCCCTTCTATTAGGCTATCAATGGAAATTCCACTGTGTCCGGCATCCCGAGGCCGCAGGTCTTGTGGAACGCCATAATCAAACTTTGAAAATTAGATTGTCCAAAATATGTAGGGAAAAAGGTGTCGACTGGATAGTAGCCTTACCAGTTGCGCTCTTTTACATGAGAATGGTAGCACATTCTCGAACTGGGCTATCCCCGTACGAGGTGATCTTCGGTAGACCACCAAATATGTGGGGGACGCCTATACCTCGCAAAATAACTGATGTTGACTGTAATATGCTGACACATTACCTGGCTTCCTTGATGTCTGCACTACAATCTTGTCGTTCACAGGTATCCGCAGCTTTTCCCGACAATACTGAGGTGAAGCCCCATGACGTGGTTCCTGGTGACCTGGTGCTGGTCAGGAACTTTGACCGGAAGACCCAACTGGATCCTAGGTGGAAGTCACCGAAGTTGGTTCTACTCACCACAAGGACAGCCGTGAAAATCGAGGGAAGGAAAGGGTGGTTGCACTCGAGTCATATCAAGAAATTTTATGGACTACCATCCAACGTAGATACTCAACCCTGTATTCCCTCACAGACAGACTCAAAGCTCCCCTTGGTTGAATTAACCAAACCAGAACTTTATAAACTAAAATTGAGGTCTAGTAAGTCAGACAATTTAATTGTTTAAGTCCTCTCCAAGGTGAATCGGTTGAATTTGTCTCTGACATGTATCCTCTAGACCGGAATAGAGAAAGAAATCATCAGATGCAGCTCAAAAAGCATGCGTATTGTAAATCACTTCGTAGTCACTGTACAGTAACATTATTAATTTTGTTTTTTCTAAGTCTTCTGATCATTATTTTCAGCATACTATTGCATATGTATTACCCTATTCTTAAACATGCTTACAATATAACTGCAGAACATTCTTTTAGCGAATTTCCTCCGCATGAGTTGTCCTATAGATTTGCGCTGCGCAACAACACATTCATTAGTATGTTACATCATTCCCATCAAACCAGCAATGCCACAAATTGTTGGATATGTGGCCGACTCCCTCCCTATCAAAACTATAAGGGAGTTTTGCCCCTCTTTCCCTATCCGTTCACACACAATGGCTCCTGTGGAGCATGGTTCAGTTTGATTAATACCCTAGATTCAAATTCCGCAGTTTATCAAGACAACTGGGTATGGGGAAACCTGAACCTAGTTTTACTTAAAGTCTGCTACCCTAACAAGGAGGGACTCCCCAAAAGAACAGGAACTGATCTAGAAAATGAAGTATATGGATTAGGTAATTTTACACTTAACCTCATGATCCTGAACGTTGAATCTGAAGCTACACCAATCTTGCCCGCCATGTCAGTATTCCCAGTAAAAGGGGAATTATGTATAAGAAAGAATGGTTCCATACACATGGGCCACAGTAAATGCACCACTGTAATAAAATTCAGTGATCAAGGCAAGTCTACATTTAGAGCTTCCCATCATTCCTACTTCATATGTGGCCAGACCGCATATATATGTCTACCTCTAGATTGGGATGGTACCTGTTACATAGCATTCCTTCTGCCACCTGTTTTCCTAGCTCCTCCTGATTATCATAGAAATACCCATTTAGTACACAATAGACAGCAGAGAGATCTCCCAATTGTCGATTACACTGAAACAGCATGGGAAAAATACACAGATTTCAATAAAGGATTCTTTCCCTATATAGGTACAGTCACTAATAGTAAGCTGATACGTAGATTAACTAGAACCCTTGAAGCAGTAGTGAATGAGACTATTTCCGCCTTAGGCAATTTAACAGAAGAGCAGTCTGCTATGCGGATTGTTGTGCTTCAAAATCGTCTTGTCCTTGACGTCATCCTGGCCGATAGGGGCGGAGCTTGTAGGGTCATCGGATCAAGTTGTTGCATTTTCATACCAGAAAATTCGCCGTCAGTATATAAAGCCATAACTCGCCTTCATAAGATTGTAAGCCAGATACACCAGAGTCCAGGCACCTGGACTTGGTCCGGTTGGTTCTGGGGCGTGTTGTCAGCCTGGGGATGGAGAATCCTATCCTTCCTAGGTATTGGCTTTCTCATACTATTCAGTTGCTGTTTATGTCTACAATGTGGGCCAGCGATTTGTGGTCTGTGTGCCACATCGTGTATCCCACATCCACGTTTTCATTCGAGATCCCGGAAGAAGAAAGAAGAACAAATGATGCTATATGAACAGATCGATGGATTAATGAAGATCGATATCTCCTGAGGGTCCGTAGGGGACAAGGAGGGAATGAGGAAATATGAATTTTGTGATCAGTTATGTCCCCTATCGTAGACCCCAACGGCTCCATGTACATGCTATAAGTACATGTATGTTCCCTCCTGCTCCAGTTTTGAAGACACAAAAATATGTGCGTCCACCGTCAACATGTCCTCTTTCAGATCCGCCACAAAGGGGTCAGATATTCCAGTCCTAAGTATGAAAGGCCACCGACTTTATGTGGTTCACTTTCCACATTTCACAGATTCAGGCGAGTAGGCCCGAATTCTGTCATCAAGCCTTTTTCCTGCCTTCTGCCTCTGAAAGCTCCAGTCTGAGCCTACATCTGTATCCATGAACTTTGTCCTACTCCCTGCGCGGCTAACGGTGCCTGATCCAGCATATTGCTTGCCAAAAACTGTATTTCACCTTCAAGATTATCTCCTCCCTCCTCATCCGATGCATTCCTGTCTAGTAGTTCAGGTAAACATTCCTCCAGCTACCGTGCAAAGGGGCCAGGCATCGCTGTCCTCATGCAAGTAATTCATAGCCCCGTTACCATGGAATATTCCTACCCCCTCGCATCTAGTGTAGACACTTAGACGCTTGTACACGCACTAACAGTCAGTATAGTCAGTATAGAATAAGATTCTATCCTAAGAGACCTTTCCTTTTGGATAACACAGTTCTTTAAACATAGGATATTAGATATGATTTGGGATTAGGTTGACATAACCCCAGACTTCTGTCTCCACATGTAGAGCTAAATGTCAAGTCCCCTTCACCCTCTAGTTGCACGTCAATCACACGTCATGCGGCTGCGCGCGCATCTCTGCCAAATATTTCTGCTGACATTGCAGGATTCTTTTATGGATCCACCCACTTGTGACATCATGTTTAATGACGTATTTTAGTTACACCCATGTATACGCCTCTATTAGCTAAGTATGTACAGTTTATCTGTATTATCAGCTGTTACGCCTCTTGCATCTGTTTCACTGTAATGTATTTTCTATAAAACTGCTTATCTGTCAATAATATATGCCCCTTCCTTCCTGAACTTTCGTGGTGATGGAATAGAAGGCCCACAATTCGAATTGTATTCCTTTGTATAGGAATAAAGCCTTTTAAAACCTCTAATACCACGGATTCTGCCTCTTATTTTTACTGAGTTATTCTCACTAAGACTTTACCGCATAAAAAATAGTACCGGTAACGAAATATTTACCACACCAGGACAATGCAACAGGATGGTAATTGAAATGTTCCATATGCTGAAAACTCAAAAATCTGTCTCTGCTCATGACCAGTGTACAACAGGGTATTACTCAATCCGCACAAGAAGACCAGTAAGACTCTGTGGTTGGTTTGTGGACTATTCCCTTATTCAGCATTATGCCCAGAAATGTTTTCAGATCTCATAATGAAATGGGAGTCCATAAGTGTGCCCTACATTGAGGCACCAGAGTGCTTCCATGCTCCCTCAGAAACTGTTCAGCACACGCATTTGTTTGATGCACAATTTCCTCTAGGAAGTCTACATCCAAAAAAGATAGAAGTAGTAAATATGCAACACATTTGCTGCATTGACCTTCCAGTCATCATCTCCAGTGAATGGGACACTCTACTTTGGTCTATACTCTTCACTAGCTCTTTTTGCACTGTTAGTGCTTGCGGAGGGACATCACGACTACCAGGGCCATGGTCCTCTTAATCACTGGAAGATGAGTCATCATCCAAAGGAACTCAGACTGAAAAATCACTCCCAGATCCTGTTCTATGACCCTCTATCTCTGATGCTGTGTCAGTATCAGACCCTATCTCAGAGCTCTCCTCCATTATTCAAGTTAGAGCCTCGGACGCAGTTATTGAACGTGATGCCATCTCTGTTTTCTAACCAATGCCTTCTGGTCTAGGTTGACTGTAGAGATACTATTAGAACTAAATGCAGTGTGTCTGTGGGCGAAAGCGAGGTTGTTGTGATATGAACTGAGAAAAAGTCATGTAATGCTGTGAGAGTGGAATAAAGTGTGATCACAACAACAGACTCAAACTTACACTTGACTAATCTGACACATAGAACTTCTCCAAAGACCCAGCGCTGCCAAAAATGTCTTCAAATCTCCAAACATCCAACGCTGTCAAAAACATCTCCAACTAAGTTAAGAGAAAAAGATAATAAACAATGTAGTTCATGTTGCAACGCAATAAGACAAAAGCACAATATGCTACATTTATCCCCAATGTCAGGAGAAAATTCTTTGAGATGTGCTTTTTGTGAAAGAGCAGAATGTGCATGATTCACATTTATGATAGCCATTTGCACCAAGTGCCCCTCTGCTTCCACCCGCGAAACCGCATGTCAGGCAGTGACCAGTTCTTGTGTCGTTCATATTTTACTTTCACCCAGCAAAGCATATGTCATTGTGGATATGGGTGAGCACACTAATGCTTCTACCCACCACAGCATTGGGCAACACATCATTCCAACCCGACAGCCTCCTAAATACTATGGCCATAATAAAATGAATGGCTGAATAACTGATCACCAGCTGAAGTGGGCTTCTCCACCGCCCCATGATGTATGCTCCGCTGGATGGAAATAACATGTGAATGTCACACTAATTAGTGGCTGAACTGCTGCCAGAGAGGGGACACCTAAAAACTCCAAGGCAACATTACACAGGAAATGGCTGACAAAACCACAATATACATATAAAAGGTAGCCATATTTTCCTTTCCCTGGGCAGGGCGATCACCCCACCTCCTCGAGGGCCCAATCAGCGCCCCATGGAAGGGACTACAGCCAAATATTTGTTTGCCCCTCTGGGGTCAAACCGTGTGTGGGGGCCAATCCCAACAATTTTTGGTGGCTGGGATAAAGCACATTTAAAAACAATGGTTGCCAAATTTTCCCTTCCCTTGGGGAGGTATTTGCCCTACCTCGGGGACCAATATGGCTCGCAGGGAAGAGAAAACAGAAAGATACAAGGTGGAGTTCAACCATGCCAGAGGGGCCGACCCCCTAAACAAAGCTAGACATCCTTGTCCAGTGGAATCCCTGCTCGTGGATCGCAGTCCAGGAGTAATCCACTTGTAGGAATTTGTTTAAACAAAGCATCACTCAAAAAGAGAAGCTCTTCTCAACGATGTCTTTACACCTTTTGTGCTGCCCAGAAAGGCTACAGGCAACCTAAACTAAAAAACATAATGGCCACCAATTTTTTCCTGCCCCTCCGCCTACCAATTTTTCCCTTACCTGAGGAGCAGTCACACCCCCCCCTTAGAGGGCAATCAGCACACTGAGAGAAGTCAAAACATAAATATATCTTTGTGACTTCTTGGGGTCATTGACCATGGCCAGGGGGGCTGACACCGCACTTCAAAAATGGTAATTTCTGGTGTCTCGTGGTCCCTGCTCATGGATGGCGCTGCGTCCAAGATCCATGGAAAGGGACCAGATTAAAAAAGACATCTCTGGAAAGGGGAGACTTTTCCCTCTCCAGCGATTCTTCTCACAAACAGAGGCAGGCTTGAGGGGCAAATACCCACTGGATGTGCATGGAACTTCTTTACCTGCTCCTGCTCGCATCAGTAGGATCAGTGATGTCAGCACGTCATGTGGCAGGCGGACGTCACTGATGGATGGGAGATGGGGCGGTGACTAACATTGAAGCAATTGCGATCAACCCCTACAGAAGGCAGCATGAGAGAAAGCCTCCGATCAGCGACCCAGGAGTGAGGGAGGCCTTGCGTTGCCGGACCTGGAGTCCTATTACCATGCTGCGCAGCTCCAGTGGTTCACAAAGTGGGTGGCGGGTCAAATCAGGTGTCCGGAAGAACAAAGAGGGGCGGATCTGAGCTGGTCCCAATTATCTTGTGTGTTGCTCCGGGTGCCGGTGAGAGATGCCTCACTGCCTCCGGACTTGAGGGTGGTTCGACAGTGCTGGGCGCGGTTGGCTAGGAGGGCGCGTGTGATCATTCCTTACGCTCCCGAGATCCCTCTGCGAATGTGTGAGGCGCTACCCCACGGGGGAGACTGGAGCCAGTTATTGGCCTGGGAGGAGGCGGGAGTTATGACATTGGGAGACTTATATGAGGATTGTAATCTGCTCCAATTTGACGACTTTAGGGAGCGGCATGATCTCCCGCGGGGGGACTGCCTATTACATGCAGCCTTGACTGCGGCCATCAGGAAGCACTGGCGGAAGGGGATGGTAGAGCCGGACACCTCTCTTGCCTGTCAGTATGTAGTGATGGCGACGGGTATTGAAGTACTGGGTATTTTAGTCCCAGCGGTGCAGGGGCACACACCCTATGACTTCTGGGTTCACCCTGTTCCAGACCTACAGAAACACAGAGTCTTCTGGGTGAAGTCAAAGATTCGTTTATTGGCTGCAGACCAATTACAGGTATCCTAGAAGTACAACAGCGTGTATGTTCTCAGGAGACTGCTGAAAATCATAGGAACGGGCTTCTCCTTAAGTACAAAATATCATGCTCCAGGCACACATTCCTTGGTTTACGATATGGCCATTATAAGTATACATTACAAACGAAAAAGCAGAGTCATGATGACCATCCCACATTCCAGTTCGGCCAGCCCACAACGATTTACACAGTAAGGTTCAGATCCCACATTTGATGTCAATAGACCCCCCAATAAACATGAGCATCTCCTGTTTTGGGAAACAAGTCATAAAGCAGGAACAAGCAGGTGTGGAAGAGATTAGCCGGAGGATTGTGTAGAATGAAAGGGTTTTATGATGGGTCAAGCCCTGATGCTAATCACAGGTGGACGGAGGAAGGGGAGCTCGTGAGACCGGTTTGACCTGGGGCAGCAGAGCCAGCTGCCCAGGTCACAGAGAAGTCAGAGGGAAAGCCCATGTACTGTGAGGCCCGTATTTACTCCATCATAGCCTATGTGAGGGCAATGACAAGATGGCCACTGCTTCCAAAATGGAACCCGCGTAGTGAAGCAGAATAACGTGTACACAGTGCATTCATAGCTAGAACGATATATAAAGCACTTGTACATGCCGCATTTACCATTTGCGGTTTGTTAATACCAAGATAGACAGGGGTAGGGCCCTGTCCCCTACGCGGTCCCGAATATTAAAGTACGACAGACCCTCCTTTTGCCCTTACATAGGCAATCACTATACTCATCTTAATCCGAGTCTAGGTCAATGTTCACAAAGTCATGGAGATGTTGCTGTAGCATCATCCTATTACTTAGCTCGTCCCTCGATACAGGTTTCCTTACACATAAAGTAGCACAGAGGCCACATATCGTAGGAGCACACTGTATGCACAGACAGAACAGGAAAAGAATGGCTAAGATCATTCCAATGACCATCAGAACTTTCCAACCCCAGGCAGATATCAATTCCCAGAACCACCCCACCAGTGACCAATCTCCCTTATCCACGTGTATGGATTCAGATATTTTATGGAGTTTGGAGATGGCTTGATACACTGTTGGAGCATTATCTGGTATGAAAATGCAGCAACTGGATTGGATGACCTTGCATACCCCACCGCGGTCTGCAAGAATAACGTCTAGAACCATGCGGTTCTGCAGAGTCATAAGGCGATCCGCTTGGAGCTCAGCTGTCAGATTACTAAGGGCACCAGCCGTTACATTGACAGTGGATTCAACCACACGAGTCAGTTGTCTCAGGTTCCTACTATTGACCATAGGTCCCCAAAACGGCAGGAAACCCAAGAAGAAGTCTCCCGCTTCCTGACCGGCAGTATCCTCCTTACTAATCACACCTCTCACAACTCTGGTCTTGTGATAGTCAGAGGCAGCAGTAAATGTCGGCGGTAGCAAGTTCGCAATATAACATGTGCCCGAGAAATCAGGGGGCAGCCATGTATATGCTCGGTCATTACAGATGAAATATGTGCCCTTGGCAGCCAAAAACGCAGGGGAAAACTGTGACGGGAAGGTGTACGTTTCAGTACAGTCACTCCTTCCCAGTTGAGCTCTAGGATTCTGACCATTACCCTGTAAGCAGAACCGACCCATGTGGGGTACAACCCAGATTGGAGATGAGATTTTTCGCTGTCTTTCACCCAGACTAATACTATACCCCGTCGCGTTCCATCCTACATAGGGTCTCAACTCTTCTTTGGGAATGGATGAGTATGCATCGATATCCCTACTCATATCGGCAACTCCTTTTATCAAAGCCTTATTATTGGTGATAGGTCTGATGGAACGCGGTTGGCGAGGGGAATATGTATCTAGAGCATAGAGAAACATGGTCTGGAATGCCCATGACGATCCATTGTAACTATACGGCAGCACCAGGTAGGGAATACCCTTGTTAATGGTATGTGGCATTAACCCACACACCCAGCAATTGGTCGTATTCATTACCAGTTGGTGCTGGTGCAAGAGTTGGATAAACGAGTTATTTACGAACTCTGATCGTCTGGTCTGTTCGTGCTCAGGCAAAGGGTGAAAAGAGTGAGAGGAGGCGGTAGAAGGAGATATAGGCTGTTGAGTGGGTGCAATGGGCTTTTGAGCGGAGAAAAACACAAATCCTACAATAAACATTATTATGCTACACAGTGTAAAAAGGCACAAAAAGACAAAACATTTACTTTTTACAATTCTACACATCCTTGCGTTAAAGTTCATTTCCTCAATCGGTCTCTCCATCTTAAAAAACTCCATCCTCTACTCGGGCCGCTCGCGGTGGATGAGTTTCTTCTGCTAAGGAGTACGCCTGTCAGTCCAGGGAAACGCCCTAGACCAACCAGGACCGTTGACCTAGCGTCTTCGGCCTGTACCCCAAAGTCTTGGCACCGCGACCCTGCGGCAGAACCCGGATGGTGGTTCGAAAAACAAAAATCAAGAAAGTCCTTCAGATGGGAGAGAAAAAATGTTAAAAAGGAAATAGTGAGGAAATCTTTATTTGTCCATGGGCCTAGGTCTCAAATTATAGCGGAGACGGCCAGGTGCTGTTTGGTCTTGAAACAAAAGTTCAGGCTCAGTGGTGTCCAGTCGATTTGATGGTGGCACAGCTTCCTGCAGAATATTGTCACTCTCTTGGTCTGAAACTGTGTCTTTTATGCGTGCGTCACTGAATGGTACAAAACGAGGCACAGTGTCCGTCTCAGAGTCGGCGATACCCTCCTTGACCCACTGGTCATATGGCAGAGGCAAAGGGACTACTTTGCAGTGGGTACCATGGATCCAGTGCTTCTTCCCTTTTACTCGCACTGCTGATCTTGTCGAAAGAAGAACAAGATGAGGGCCGATCCAGCGAGGCTCGTCGTTGCTCTTGCGCTGGAAATTTCGGACTAGCGCCCACGTACCAGGGTTGATAGGGTGTCCAGGAGGTTCAGAAGCTTGGGGAAGAGTATCATGTACCTGTTGGTGCAAAACACGCAGTTTAACAGTCAAATCATACAGGTAATCAAGCAGTACTGGATGCTCTATCTCACTGAACTTCGTAGGCCTCGGTACACCCCATACGTTGGCCGGACGGCCAAAAACAACCTCGTAAGGGCTAAGTCCCACTCGTGAGTGTATGGTCATTCTGGTGGACAGGAGTGCTAAAGGCAGAGCGTCAGGCCATTTAAGACCGGTGCTCGCCTGGATTTTGGCCAGCTTGAGCTTTAAGGCTCCATTGTAGCGTTCTACTAATCCAGCTGATTGGGGGTGATTTGCAGCGTGGAACTTCTGCTTTATCCCTAGCCCTTCACATACATTCTTCATCACTTTACCCACAAACTCACTTCCATTATCACACCACACCATTCTTGGCATCCCAAACCTAGGGAAAAATTCCTTCACAAGGGCTTTGGCTGTGGATAGGGCAGTGTTATCTTTCAGAGGATAAGCCTCTATCCATTTTGAGAAAGCACAAACAACCACCAGTACATATTTCAGGTTGTTGCATCTTTCCATGTGAATAAAGTCCAGCTGCAAAACTTCAAATGGACATGATGGGGGTGCAAAGTGACCAGCTGGAGTTGGGGTTCCCCTACCAGGGTTGTACTTCAAGCATACTATGCAATTCTTGACCACATTCTCTGCACACTTGGGAATCCCAGCATTCTGCCATACTGGAGCCAACAACTTGCATATACCTTTCGTACTGATATGTGCCATTCCATGTGCCATAGTAACCACTGGAAGCACATATGCATCAGGCAACAACCATCACCTATGTTCTGTCAGATCAATCCAACAACCATTCTCATCCAACTTACCCATACTTTCTCTCCACTTGCTTAACTCTTCCTCTGTGGCTTCAGCTTGAAGCGACTTCACACTCTCTATTGTGTTCTCACACATTCCCACATCATTAACCCATCTTGCGGGGCCTGCAACATACATTCTAGTCTTCACATTCTGTGCTGTTTCTTTCGCGGTCTCATCAGCAAACGCATTCCCACGTCCAACATCATCTGTGACTTTCCTGTGCGCACTGCATTTCATGATCGCAACTTGCAACGGTAGGGTCAGTGACTCAAGGATATCATTCACCAACTTGCCATTCCGAATTTTAGCTCAATGCGACGTCAGGAACCCACGCTCCTTCCACAGTCGCCCAAAATTATGAGCCACGCCAAAGGCGTACTGGCTATCTGTGTATATATTTACTCTCATTCCTTCAGACAACACACATGCTCTCGTGAGGGCGATTAATTCTGCTGCTTGGGCCGAATTATGTGGCACTCGTGCAGTTTCCACGACCGTGTGCAAAGTCGTGATAGCATATGCAGCAGTCGTGTCACCATTAGGGAGCTTGAAACATGAACCATCTACCCATAAAGTGCCATCACACTCAGTCAGGGGAGTATCCTTTAGATCTACTCTCCCTTTCGTCTCTTCTTCTGTTCTGAACAGACAATCATGTTGCTCAATCTCATCTGAGTCTGCTGGAATTGGCAACAATGTAGCTGGATTCAGCGTATTGCATCTTTTTATGTGTATGTGATTTGCTAACAGTGTAAGCTCATAACCTGATAATCGCGCACTAGTCAAGTGTTGTGTCTTGGTCCTATTTAATAATGTGTCTACTGCGTGGGGAACCATAACAATCAATGTATTGTCCATTACCAAACCAGCAGATTGTCGGATAGACATCGCTGCAGCAGCTGTCGCTCTCAGACAGCTTGGCAATGCCCTCGCTACAGGGTCCAAGGTTGATGAAAAATATGCGCATGGGCGCGGTCTGTCGCCAAAAGGCTGTGTTAACACTGATAACGCACATCCATCTTTCTCGTGAACATACAATGTAAAAGGCTTACTGTAGTCAGGGGTACCCAACACAGGTGCTGAACATAATGCATTACGCAATTCCACAAAACTTTTCTGGCACTCTTCAGACCATGGGATAGGATTCGGTGTGTCTTTGCATGTTAAGGCTACTAAAGGTTTTGCCAATAAAGAAAAACTAGGGATCCAATGCCTACAGTATGAAGTGATGCCCAAGAAAGCACGCACTTCTCTCTGTGTTCTTGGCACACTCAACTGTGCAATGGCTTGAATTCTTTCTGGGGTCAGTTTCCTTCCCTCCTTCGACAAGAGATGACCTAAGTAGGTCACTTCTTGTCGACAATATTGCAGCTTAGAGAGAGACACTTTTTGATGGAAAGCAGATAAATGGCGCAACAGTGACAATGTGGCTTCTTTACAAATCTTTTCAGTATCCGCAGCGATCAGTAAATCGTCCACGTACTGAATCAGGATAGCGCCACTAGGTAAAACAAGTGCATCAAGCTGCGCTTTCAAAGCTTGACTGTATATGGATGGACTCTCACAGTAGCCCTGGGGAGCGCGTTTGAAGCGGAAGCTTCGGCCTCCCAGACTAAAACCAAAAATGTCTCTGCTCTCTTCTGCAATTGGGATGCTAAAGAAAGCATTCTTTAAATCAATCACTGAAAACCATGCTGCAGAGGCTGGAATCATCGTTAACAAGGCAGTTATATCGGGGACAACCGGAAACTGTGGCACAACAATCTTATTAACCTCTCTGAGATCGATCACAAATCTGTAAACAGGTGGCTGTGAAGGATCCGTTCGTTTTAAGACAGGTAAAATCGGACTATTGCAAACGTTGCCTCTTGTCTCTTCAATCACACCCTTATTAATCAAGTCGCTGACAATGTCTAACAATGCCTTCTGCCCTTCATTAGAGATCTTGTACTGGGGAATACGTGGCAGTCTGACATTAGCCTTTAAAGTCACCACATATGGCGGTATCTCCAAGAGGCCCACATCATTGGGACCAGTAGCCCAAAGGGCATCCGAAAGGGATGACAATTCAGGCGGCATTGTGTTTTTAGACAAGTACATTGGGGAAATCACTTTCTTGCCTAATGTAAGTTGTACTCCTGAAGGAGAACAATACAGTGTAGCATGCAATCTTTTCAACAAATCTAATCCCAGCAAATTCTCACCACAACCTGTTGTCAGAATCAGGGGTGCTTTCAGCTCACAAGGTCCAACAGAAAGTGACATGGGACTAGAAATCGGGTTCCTAACTGGGGCGCCAGAAAAACCTACCGAAACATTGATATCGCCAGACAAAGGTGCGCCAGGGAGTTTTGAATGCATGATTGAACTCTTTGCAGCACCAGTGTCTAGCAGAAAAGGCTCCATTACATTTGCTGTAGTCACCTCAACATATGGTCCGCTCTGATCCACTGGCACTGAAACAACTCCCTCTCTCTGTCTATGGCTGTCCTAGTAATCATTACTTTCTACATCACCGTCCTCTGCATAATAATCATTATTATAATACTGGGCCGTATTACTAGTCGCGTTAGCTTGATGATCAAAGCTATTGATGGTATTTTGAGGCGGCAGAGGACGCACGTTCTGGGGAACACTTCCACGCCCTCTGCCTCTAGGAGCTTGCTGACCACCCCTACCTCTTGCTCCATACGCATTACCGTTCCGCTGCATTAATTTAGGGCAACTATATTTATAATGACCTTCCTCTTTGCAGTATGAACATTGGTTGGGACCTACAGGGACACGTGGTTGATAATACCCGTTCATTTGCTGATTGTTCTGAAACTGTTGGGGTTGGTGATAGCCTATAATTATTCTGACCTCCACGTGGCGGATAGGCCTGCTGTAAAAGGACCTTTGTCTTTAGTTCCTTCGTTTTCTTTTCTGTTCTATCTTTCTCGTCTTTATCTCTATTTTCATAATACTGTGCAGTAGCCAGTATTTGCGCTGAAGAAGACAGCCCAAGAACTTTCTGAATCTTTTAACTTTTTACACAGGTCAGGAAGTAAATTCTGCACAAACTTATCCACAAATAACCGTTGGCCACCCTCAGTACTCATATCCTGCCCACTGTGGTCAATAAATGTTTCTTCAAACCTAGTAAAGAAGTCTGACACTGTCTCATCTTTCTTCTGCTTGCATGCAGATAACTTGTCCCAATTTACGCGCATCGCAGGCATTATTGTCTTCATATACGTGATGATTCTACCAGGCAGTTCAGCTACTAAAGGTTCTGGTTTCGCACCACCAGTTTGTCTAGCATCAGCAGCAACAATGTTAGCCCATGTATCCCCTAGTTCTGCATTGTGATCTACATTACGAATTGATCCCCATAGAGGCTGTGGAACAACATTACCAAACAACATGTCTATGTCGGCCAGATTCATAATGCATGACCCTGCCGTCTTTGACAACTCCTTATAATAACCTGCTGGGTTTTTACGGGGATCAGGCAAGGACTGCTTAAGCGCTAACACCTCAGAGCGCTTCCATGGAACATGCACCCAAACATGCTGGAAATGCGCTGCCACTGCGGGGTTACCACCGGCAGCTGCAACCGCTTCCTTCCATACCGGGGGAACTTCTCTCATAGGGTATTGTCGCGCTTTTACCTTTTTCCCCACAAGGACATCTTGTTCAAACAATGACTGTTGGCAATCATCATTCCTAAAGGACAATACAACCGCAACTGCTTTATCTACTCCGCTGTCCACAATTATACCAGTTCCAAAATCGAACCTCACTCTACACAATTCCTGCGGGTTCGGATTTTTACCACTATCCTCCAATTCTTCACAGAGAATTTCGCACATTTTCTCGAACACATATCTCTGTTTTGGGGCATCCCACTGATGGAAAACGTTGACAACTCATTCCACATCATACAGTGAAGGGAAAACAATCCATCTACGCGCCATGTTATCTATTACCTTTTTCTCATCGGGGTTAGGCAATTGGCTACGCAACTGCTTACGCTGTAAACCAGGAGTCGCACCAGATGACTCAAAGAGGGGCGACATTAATGTAGTAACCACATTAGCTAAGCGCTGTCGCGCCGAAGGAGAAGCTGAGGCGAGAACAGGGGGAAAAACAGAGGGAAGAAAAGAGGATGTAGAGACAGGTACTGGAGTGGTGGAAGGAAGAGTGTCAGCGGAGGCAGCTGCTGTATTAGGCAAAGTCGCAGGAAGTGCGGGGGCAGTTGGAAGCACAACTGGCGGCCCTTGAGAGGGCTGCGCTACATGGATAAGAGCCGGCTGCAAAGCAACTGGCGGTAGCGGCAAGGCTTGCAGTATATTCACTGGAGGTGGCATATTTACAAGCTGGGGAGGCGCCGTGGCATTTTGAGCATACGGGGGTGGCGAACTCAACAAATGTGACATCAGGGATCTTTCTCCTTTTCTTCTAACTCATTCTGCTTAGAATGTGGTAAAGCTGGGTAACATTTATCAATCCCTAACTTGCGCTGCCTGTGCAATTGCTCACTCATCTGCTCCTCCTCATTGTCTTTAAATTGTACAGCTGCTTGCATTACTGTCATACCTTTCTCTCTCTTATTCTTTTTCGCTAACTTAATTTCCTTTTGTTTGGCTTCCTTTCGCCATAAGCGGAAAGAGTCAAACATCGCCGGCCGGGCTTTTTTCTTAAACAATTTAATTTCCAGATTATCTAAAATATCGGTATCAAAACTACCATTTTGGGGCCATTTTAAAACACCATCTTTCCTGGTGTAGTGGATCCACACTTCGTTATATGCAATGGGGCCTACGCCATGTTTTACATAGAGCTCATAAGTTGGAGTTCCAACCGGAGGAACCGGACATGATTCCTCTAGCTGGAAATCCTTTCCACAACCCAAACAGAATAATCTACCAAATAGTCCAGAGCCAGGCATCTTTGCTCACTAGTCTAGATCCAAACGTCAAAGGATTATCGATTACGATATTCTCGTGAATACACGAGTCCTCTGGCTTTGGCGTTTGCAAACTCCAAAGTACCAAATTACCAAATCAAACGATCCCGAAGGATACCAAAAACAAATGGGAGACGCTCCACTTATACTTAACTGAATATTGCTGATCGATGGCGTCACCAGAAGACTCTCTCGATTGTTTCGCTCTCTCAAAACTCGTCAAGGGTCCAAAACAGGTCGATTAATCAGGGCAGCAGTCCTTCGTAGCCGTCGGGACGCGGAGAACCTCGCAGAAAAGACTTTCGGACCACGTCGACATGCAGGGGTCGATGAAGTGGCGGCCTCCCTCCGGAATTTCCACACGAAGCTCCTCACGAACCTCTGGCTTGGACTGGTACCGCTGAAATCGTCCCGAGTTGGGCGCCAAACTGAAGTACTGGGTATTTTAGTCCCAGCGGTGCAGGGGCACACACCCTATGACTTCTGGGTTCACCCTGTTCCAGACCTACAGAAACACAGAGTCTTCTGGGTGAAGTCAAAGATTCGTTTATTGGCTGCAGACCAATTACAGGTATCCTAGAAGTACAACAGCGTGTATGTTCTCAGGAGACTGCTGAAAATCATAGGAACGGGCTTCTCCTTAAGTACAAAATATCATGCTCCAGGCACACATTCCTTGGTTTACGATATGGCCATTATAAGTATACATTACAAACGAAAAAGCAGAGTCATGATGACCATCCCACATTCCAGTTCGGCCAGCCCACAATGATTTACACAGTAAGGTTCAGATCCCACATTTGATGTCAATAGACCCCCCAATAAACATGAGCATCTCCTGTTTTGGGAAACAAGTCATAAAGCAGGAACAAGCAGGTGTGGAAGAGATTAGCCGGAGGATTGTGCAGAATGAAAGGGTTTTATGATGGGTCAAGCCCTGATGCTAATCACAGGTGGACGGAGGAAGGGGAGCTCGTGAGACCGGTTTGACCTGGGGCAGCAGAGCCAGCTGCCCAGGTCACAGAGAAGTCAGAGGGAAAGCCCATGTACTGTGAGGCCCGTATTTACTCCATCATAGCCTATGTGAGGGCAATGACAAGATGGCCACTGCTTCCAAAATGGAACCCGCGTAGTGAAGCAGAATAACGTGTACACAGTGCATTCATAGCTAGAACGATATATAAAGCACTTGTACATGCCGCATTTACCATTTGCGGTTTGTTAATACCAAGATAGACAGGGGTAGGGCCCTGTCCCCTACGCGGTCCCGAATATTAAAGTACGACAGTATCTTCAAGGCGGTGACTTGTCTCTATAGGCGGATTACTGGAGATATGCGGCAACCCCTGGCTGCCCTGCGCGTCAAGTGGGAAGCGGACCTGGGAGCGCCTATTGCGGACAAAAACTGGGAGGAAATCATGGAGCGCCCTTGGAAGTGTACACGAAATGCACGCCTCCAGCTTATTCAGTTTTATGTTTTTCATAGGGCATACCTTACCCCTCGCAAGATAGCTGAGGACTTTGGGGGGCCAGATGCTTGCCCCCGATGTGGTCATGGTGGGGCGACTTTTCTTCACATGTTCTGGGACTGTCCGCAGGTGACAGGGTTTTGGGAGGAAGTGGCGACGTTACTCCTGACGGTGACAGAGAGGGATTTGGAGGTGGGCCCGGGGGTCTGTTTGCTACATGGATTTCCACATACTGCAAAGACTAAGGTCACCAGTAGGTTTATTGACCTGGGGCTGGTCCTGGCCAAGCGGGAGATTACTTCCCATTGGAAGGCGCGGCAGGGACCTAATTTCTTACGGTGGGCTAGGGAAATGGAGAAATGGGCGGGAAGTGAGGGGACTTATAGATTATGTCTGGCTCGACGTAGTGAAAATGAAAGATCACACGAATAGGCCCGGGCATGGTTGGCACTCCTGGACTTGTTCAAACGCTCGGCTGTGGGAGATCCGGTGGGGAATGATGGGACCCCGCTTCCTTGAGCGCCCTGTAACAGGCTTCCCCCTATGCTCTTGAGGCACTCTCTGTTGGGATTGCTGGGGGGGCGGATCCGACGAGTGGTGGGTGAGGCTTTGATGTACATGTAATTCTGATAGATACTGGCGACATGCTTGGGTGGGGGGGTAGAGTGAGGGGGTTTGTTGGTGTGGTTGCTGGGGGATGGGGCGGGGGGTATTTTGGCTTCATCGCACACTCACTGTGGATTACTCCTGTGGATGCACTACCTTGTAGCACAGATACTGTTGGGGTGAATGTTGTACAGTTGTGGTCAGTGTGGTGGGGCGGTCACTGCACTACGTCCTGATTTGGCTGGCGGGCGGAGTATTGGGGGCGGGGATTGACTGCATTTTGTTCTGTGACCTAATAAAGTCTGTTTAAAAAAAAATAAAAAAAATGAGAGCCTCCGATAGGAGCACTTGAGCTTCCCCTGTGACCCCTCAGAAGAATGATCAATTGGCATCCTCTGTATTGCAGAGGTTGTTTGAAGGATGTCAACGGGTCATCCTCCTCTATAAAGGAGTTAAAGCTATGCTATGTTATAAAAATATATAGAGCGTGTAGCTACCCCAGCAACGGAGCTTCCCCGCCCGTCCAAAGTAGGAGCGAGCTGCAACAGATGACCTAAAGAAGAAAATGAAACAAAGAAAAAAAAAAGCCATGTCTTCAGAGTTTTCCTGAAAGACAAATGGTTTTGGATGTTCCTGATAGAAGGAGAAAGTGCTTTCCAGAGAGCTGGAGCCTTTGCACGTAAACAGTGGCCTCCCACTCTTACTTTCTTAACGTGAAGAACAGTAGCCAGATTAAGATCAGCTGAACAAAGGGGCCCTGGAGGTCAATAAGGAGATAACAAATGAGACAAAATGAGGGTAGATCTTATAGGTGGTACACAAGGTCTTGAAGTGCACATGCTCATCCACAAGGAGTCAGTGCAGTTCGCAAAGGAGGCTGGAAGCAGGGCAAAATTTCAGAAGTGAGAACAGCAGCCTAGCCAGGCTGTTTTGAGACAGCTGAAGTATTCTAATCACTGGCTTGTTGACTGCCAGGCATAGAATGTTACAATACTCTAACCGGGAAAGAATGCCTGAATGAGGGTTTGTCGGGTACAAGGGTAAAAAAATCCAGGAATGGGTTTAAGCCCTTGAAAGAGCCTGAAGCACATACCTGCTACCGATTTCACCTGCGCTTCAGAGATTAAGGTGCTATCCACCCAGACGCCCAGATTTTTTACAGCGATTTTGTGTTAGGGGAAGGCCCAAGGGAGTGAGGCCACCAGTGGTCACCCCGGGAGTGAAAATCTTTTCCTAGTGGGAGGATTTCTGTTTTGCTCGTGTTTAGTTGTAAACAGTTGGAATGCTTCCACTCTGTGACTGATAACATTCCCCTTTGGAAATTGGCCAGCTCTGATATGGGATTGTCTGAAAAAGAGAGGACAAGCTGAGTGTCATCTGCATAAGACACCAGCACAATCCCCAAGGATTTCACAAGCTGAGCCAAAGGTTGGATATAAATATTGAACAAAGTAGGGTTCAGAGAGGAGCTCCTTGTCACAGAGCATGTGAGTGGGAACTGTAGGGGGGGAATTACCTGGAAAGATCACTCAGATAGAAAGGAGGCAAACCAGGACAATGCAGACCCACCTATGCCAATTTCCTGGAGGTGCTGGAGCAGGATTCTGTGGGACACTGTATCAAACGCAGTGATGAGTCGAGCAAATCAAAGTAGAGGCTCTACCCTCATCTAAAGTGCTACGGAGTTGCTTCATAACAGCAAGAGACGCTGATTCCATGATATGTGCTGGCCTAAAGCCATTCTGAGAGGTGTCCAGATCTGGTTATCTTCTAGAAACTTAGTTAGGATGGCATTGACGTGTCTCTCTGCTACCTTGACAAGGACACGCAGGAGAGAGATGGGACGGAAATGTTCCATTCAAAGGATGTTTTTCAGGAGGGGGATGACCTTTGCATGCTTCCAGAGACCAGGTACAGCTGCAGATGACAAGGAAAGATGATCAATTCTAGGCAGGGTGGGAGGAGAGTCCTGAGGTTTGGGGAACACATCTGGCTTGAATGGGTCACCAGGTGACCCCGATTTAACTTGTCTACATAGAGTGCCTAGGTCAGGCGGACACAGAGAAGATAGAGAATCGAGCAAGGTCATGGGCAGGGCTAGTAGAGCCATCAGGCCTTGGGGCGGTAGTATTAGAAGTTGGGTTCGAATAAACATCTTCTATCTTGCCAGCAAAATACTCAGCTAGCTTCTCGTAGTGAGCATTGGAGGCTTCAGTGGAAGCCACTGAGAGTACTGGTTTCTTAAGACTATTTAAAAGGTTATAAATGTATTTTGCGGGGTTGTTGGTACGCCTTAAATTGTTCACAAAATATTCAGCCCTGGATTTCCGAATCAGCTTATGCTAGGACTTAATAGCTATTCTGTATTGTGTTTTTAGAGAAGGATCATATGATTTCCACCAAGAGCATTTTAAGGCCTTACAGTGTTTTCTTGCAGAGCTCAGGGTTTCATTAAACCAGGGGACAGCATGCTCTTTCCTACCATGAACTGGTGTAACGGGAATGAAGGTGTCTAAAGCTGAGGTTAGCCAAGATTAAAGAGTGTTATTCACAGCCCCTGCATTAGAAGCCAACTGAGGGCAGCAAGTCTGAAAAAAGTCCCTAAATTTTAGGAGGTTGAGCTTGTGCCATGCGCATTTGATATCAAATCCGGACCAGGTGTCTGCCTTTGGTCTGACAAGCGAATGGACATGGGGATTTTTAAAATGATCAGTCCAGGGCATGGGTAGAGGGGGCGCTACTCTCATGGAACAAAGATTAGGAAAACCTGGGTCTAGGAGGTGAGCACATGAGTGTGTGGCACCAGAAACAAAGTATGTTAACTGACACGTAGCAAGACCATCTATAAACTTGGCAATATCACCATCATGACTGGCTTCCAAATGGAGGTTAAGATGTTAACATGTTTTGATATAATGGTCGGTGAGGCAGTCAGAGCTTGAAGCAGTATGCTATGTCATCTGTAAGTAGGCATAGGAGCAATCTTGCCATACTATCTGCAGTTTAGGCTCATTTGTCAGGGTCATCATATGGTTACCCCAGATGTTTAACACAACACGATGGGGCCCCCTCCTGCAGAAGGTGATGAGGGGCACCTAAGTCTCCAATACCTCACTAATATACATTGGACATGAGCTGAATGGGGGCCCCTTGAAGGTTAGAGTAGCTGTTGAAGGGTTGTGCCCTCCTGAGCCATAGGGCCTGCAGGGGTCTGCATTACTGGTTTAAAAATAGAATTGTTTATTTATTTATTTTAAATACCACCTGCATCGCACTATTGGGAATTTAACAAGGTAGACTGCAAGGTACATTCTAGCAAATCGTGCAGCACCACATCATCCAAACCGGAAACTAAAAGGACAGTACTGTGGCATATCACCAGTGGTAATATATGGTAAGGGCTACCAATCTAAGGGAAGCATAAAGGTTGTTGAGGAGCCCAGGGTCAGTTTGTATAAAAAGCTAGAATGCCTTTTCCTAAATTATTATGTACTGTAAATAATCTTATAATTGGATCCTTACTCTGTAAAGGAACGCTGCATATAGACAAAAGTGACAGTGTAAATGTGGCAATGAATATGCACATTGCCTGTGTACAAGAACTAGGGGCACATATCATACAGGACATAGATTACGATCTTGGTGGACTGGTTATATCCAATGGGATTTATATTTCAGCGGACGGGTTATCCATCAACCGAGATCTAAATCAAGCCCATAGTCAGTGTTTGCATCCACTGTAGTAGAAAGTAGGCTCAGCTTCAGACTGTGCCCTGTAGTAAATGAGAACAGCACACAACTGCACATGTTTGCGTCATATCTGACAGATGACAAGCAACATTTCTAAGATCCTGTTCTAATGCTGTTGTAGTAAAGCACATCCCTTCTTGTATGATTATTGCAGCAAGTCAGTATGCAACTTTGATCTTTCGCTTTACATCAGCTATAATTGCAATTATTATGAAAAATGCTATGATCTGTGCTCTGTCACAAATGTATTTAATTTATTTAGGATTTTTGTGAAGCGATATGTCACCCAATGTTTGCTTCTGAGCACTGATTAAGCAAGGGAAAGGAAAATAGGAAGAACAGACAAAAATCTTAGGCCCAGATTTGAAAAGTGTCAACCAATGCAGCGCAGCACCCAAAGAGGCTGCGCTGCGTGACAGGTAGGGAGCAGGAGAGCGTCATATTCACAGAGATATGCCACACTCCTCCCTCTTCCTAGCACCGGTGCTGGTTTCAGTTGCCGTGCACCAGGCACACACCTTAGTGCCATAGTGCTAGGGTGCGTGCCTGAGTCTAGCATAGGTTTTGTATAGGGAGGATATCCTTTCTGTACAAAATACTATGCCTAGATAAATTTAAAACCTTTTACTACTTTGTATGTGCGCTGCACAGTGCAGCATGCAAGCAAAGTAGGAAAAGAAAGGAGAAATGAAAACATTTCTCCTTTCAACGACTGCTTCCCAGCGGCGTTAATTTTTGGCACTAAACCCTGCCTTCAAATGTTAGTATGTAGGGTTTAGCATCAGAAGGCCTGGGTGGCTGCGTGGTAACACCCATGTACCACCCATGTAATGCCCCTGTAATGCAAAGCAGCGTTTCGTGCTGATTTGCATTACTTTTCCATACAAATGAACGCCAATACCAGTTAGTGTTGGTTTGTTAATCCCCAAATAGGTTTGTTGTCTGGTTAGCGTTACAAAAGTAACTCTAATCCGACGCTAAACCTTTGTGAATCTGGGCCTTTGTGTTCAGGTTAGTCTAGGGCCGATGTTAACTAGAGCTTTAGCGGTGCAAAGTGGCACAAAACAAAGTATCAATTTATACCTAACATTAAAAAAAGGCCCGACATACATGTTAACATTTTAGAAGAGGAAAGTGAGAGATTTTAAATAAATAATTGAAAGAGTGCATTTCCTCCATTGACTTACATTGAAACAGAGGCAATTTCAGGTGGAGGAGCAGCCAAAATAAATCAACTTTTGGCTTAAGAATGGGGAGCCTCCAGCCTGAATCGGGTCTATTGATATGAATGCGAGGGGTGCAAGGCAAAACTGTGCGTGCCACGGCTAGTAAATCCAGGCCTCAGTGTCACATGGAGGGAGTGATTCTTCAAAGTTTTGTGCAATGGCCACAGCTCTAGTTCGATGTGAAAAGGCTTGGGAAGCAAATTCCATCAGTGCCGTAGCAAGGGCGGTGCAGGGGGCGGCTGTCGCGCGTGGCAAATGAAGGATCACCAGCGCCCCACACAGCTCTTACCTGCGGCCGTCGCAGGCGGCAAACGCAGGATCGCCAGCACCAACCCCTTACCTGTGGACATCGCGGGCGCCAAACGCAGCAAAAGGTCTAGCTTCGCCACAGATTTCCATCCAGAGGACCATTCAGATTGCAGCAAAAGGAGTAGAGTGAAACAAATTTGGGAGTCTGACCTTCTGTGTGAAGTTGAGACATATGGGACAAATAGTTTGGGAAAATGCTATGGATGATGCTTTTGACTAGATAAAGTGTTTCACCCTAGACTATATAAATTGTTGGTAACCAGTGGCTAGACGACAGAGCTGGCTTGATGGGACCACTTCCTGTATGGAGTTAGACAGTGCCACTGCTAGCTCTTGAAAGTCATTTGCAGTAGTTGATGCATGAGAACCCCAGCCATAAGTGATATTAAGTCGTGAGCCTGAAGTAGGGGAAGCTCCCTTGAAGGCGACAGGTGTGAAAGAACATATTCTTATTAACTTCTTGACAGTATTGAAGGTAAGGTCACCTTCAGCATATCCCCTCTTTCATTTCATGGAACACAGCCACGTCCAGGCAGCACTTAAAAGAAACCAGTGGGAGGAAAATGGCGGTTGGGGTGAACCATGAATGCAGGGGGTAAACAGGGGAAGGAAGAGGCATGAAATTGTAGCAGGCAGGGGAGCACATATGAAGGAGGTACAAGCTTCTTTATTGCGTGATTAATTAAAATCTTTGCAGTAGGAAAACTACATTAAAAAACAGTCTATGTTGAAAATACGCATGAATTACGATTAGACTGGATTAAAAGTCATTAAAATACGTATGAAATTCCATTACTGTGCGAGGTTTAAAATACGATAAAAAAACCTGAACATTCCGAATTAATAGTTGTTGAACAAAGTCGGTCTCCGCTCTCTATACCCTAAAGCACATAACAAATCTGCAGTAGCGGCACAAGTAGTCTGCATATAAAACTTTAGACGGAACTTGAGAAATAAAGGTTATGCAGCTAATTCTACCTTTTGATTGTAGCCTACCATGATCGATTCGTCAATCGTAAATTTAACCTGTTTTTTGCTATATTTATGAATCGGACCAGTCGATATGCTAACTGAGTGTTGTTTCCCTCAAAGCTGGCTATTAGTGCTTGCCTACGTGTTCGTATCTGTCTTTGGTCCCAGAATGGTTTTAATAAAAGTCTTCGCTCTTTGTTTAGAGCTTTACAGCTACACAGTATATGCAGGACGTCCTCTTTAAAATCGCCACAGATTCTACAGTTTATTTTTCTTTCTATACGTTCCCAAGGTGGCAGGTGCTGATTTACTGGTAGGATTCCCATCCTCAATTTCAAATAGGATTCCTTGACTTTTCTTGAGAACCCTGTTCCCAAATAAGCTTGTGACAAAGACCTTGTGTAACTCTGAATAATGAGCCACCCGTGAGCCCTCTTAGTCAATGTGGCCTAGTCTTTCTCCAGAGATACTAGCTATACTGTTTTATTTATAAGCTTCTTAAACATTTTATGAGGCCCATTAAGTTCCCAGAAGTCTTGTAGGGCAAGAGAACTTATTGCCGTTTGGAGCTAGATCATTGCAGGGCTGTCTTTATTCCTTTCCAGCTCCTTCCATAAATATGAATTCAGAGAGCCTTGCTCTGCTTCCTTTATTTTGTGCCAGCATTTGGTCTAGGTACCCTTATGTATTAATTGCTGTTTTTGGAGGCCAAACTCTAGCCTTAAATGTGCTGGCGATGTGTACTGTGGGAAGTTAAATATTATACGTATTGTTTTTGACACCACCTTTGGCCAAGATTGTCCCATCTCTCCCTCTTATACTTTCGCTACCATAAGTGATAGATGGTAGCAGCTTTGCTCGAATCACTTCTGATAGAGGAGTTACACTCGGACCTGCTATTTTTTGCTTTAGGTTTTTTAATGCCACTGCCAGTGTGATCCTTCTTGTTTTGATCAATGCTTTTTGTTGTCCAAACCATCCCCTTCTATCGCAGGTTATTCCCAAGTATGTATATTCTTTGACCACCTCCAGCTGTTGACCTCGCAGTTCCCATCAAAGATAGTGTTTTGTGTCCTTTCCGTTGAGTATCATCACTTTTGATTTTTCTAAGTTTATTGATAGCCCGTTCTTGTCTGAGAAACTGCTTGTGGTACTTATAAGATGTTGCAAACCAACTGTGGATCTACTTATCAGTATTAGATCATCCGCGTACAATAAGTTTGACAATGTTAAACCTCTCAAGTTTGGGGCATGATGGTTACAGATGTTGAGCTCTGCTGAAAGGTCCGAAAGAAAGAGGTTAAACAGAGTCGGGGCAAGAACGCATCCCTGCTTCACCCCCTTTGTTGTCCTTATTTTTCTCAATAGACAGTTACCTGATCCTAGTTTTATTTGAACCCATGTCTGAGAATGAAGTGATAAAACAGGCGAATAGTGGCTTTTTAATTTTTATAGTAGAGTCTATTAACATTGAAAGTGCAAGGATGTTTGTCACTGTCCCCAAGCTTTTTTGGAAGCCAGACTGGTTGATCGAAATTAAGCCTTTCTTTGATGCCCATTCAGTGAGGTCTTCCAGCAGGAGCCCCGCAAAGTATTTGGCGTCTATATCAATTAATGCTATAAGCCTGTAATTCTTTGCTTGATTCCTGCTGCCTTTTTTATAAATAGGGGAAATAATTGATCCCTTCCAGGAATCTGAAATTTTTCCTACTGATAAAATGTTTTTGAAGAGGGCTCTTAGTTGCTCTGATCAATAATTCGGGTCCTACTTATGTAAAATTGGTGGTATTCCTTTGGGCCCGGGGGCCCCTCTTTCCTGCCTTTCATGATTCGGTTCTTGATCTGTTTAGTTGTGCATTGAAGATGGGCCTCCACATCTAGATGGTTTTGGGCTTGCAGACTATGGTTGATAGCTTCAGTGTCTTGAATAATTCCGCCTGTTTCTTTGTTAAAGTGATGCAACAGGTACTTTATCCAGGATTCCTCTGTTATATACAAGTTGATTTTATGAGCCCTTGGATTGTGTAAATTATTCACTGTGTGCCAAAATCTGGCACTGTTGTTAGTTTTTACATCATATAATAGTTTGGCCCATATCTTCTCTGCAGATTCCTGTTTCACTTGCCAAATGAATTTATTTCTTCTGCACTTAACTTCCTCAGTTCTGTCTGTGTGCCGACGTCCGGGTCCGTCTGGTGCAGTATGTGAATTGATCTATTAATTTCCCTTTTAATTTGCCTTAATTTGCAGCTTTGGCTTGTTGAAAGATTTATTCTTTGATCGTTTATATGACCGCAGGATGTTTCTTCGCCGTCCTTATTAGCAGGTGTCGCTCGTGTTGAGTTAGAGTTAGCTAAGCTTAAGTTTTTTATGAAATTCTCATATTCAACATATGAAGGAGGAAGGTGTAGGAGTGAGCTATGACAGAGTGACAAGCGAGGGAACATAACATAATATGTGTACTTGTAAAGCGCAAGTTCACCCAAGGGTATCTTGGATCTGAATAACAGATGTTTATTGTTAACAAACTCAATGGAACAAGGAGATAATTTAGATTTACACTTTTAGCATTATTATGCTTGCTCTTTAACTGAATATATAGCAACATTGCTGCTATCAGATAAATGAAAATATAATTGGTATTCACAAAAACATCCCCAGTGTGAAAGGCAACATGAAAGATGACAACTATATATACATATATGGTAGTGAATCAAAGCACCAATATATCATAAAACGTGTAAGAGTACATATTGGATTGAAGACAGAAGTTGTACAAACTATTTTCAGCAGAGGGGATGAACAGAGCAAGACACACAGAAGGGAGCCAGTAGGAGCAGACAGAGAGGACAATAATTGTAAACTCATCTCTTCTGCTACTCAATGCAAGCTCATGAGTGGTGATGACATGATATACTGAAACAGACAGCAGCGCTGAGAGAGATGATACTCCACTGGACTGAGGCAACACGTGGTTGACAAAGTTTATATCCAATGGCAGAAACAGTCTGGTCAAAGAAAGCCAATAGCTGAAATGGGTGGACCCAAAGCTGACATTATGTATATAGTAAAGAAGAAGTCTGTACTGCACGCCTTTGTGAATTGCATCAGTTTTATGCACTATAGACTCAAAGTGGCATTTATGTCTTTCCCTTACTCATGATTCAATGGCTTTCTTGTCTCTCCCACTTCTCTGCTCCTTATTCAATGTATTCCATCTCTGTTCTTGTGTTCGCACAGGGAGAATTTGGTCTCATCGTATTTGATTGGATGAATAGGGTCCTTACACTCCTGATGTCAGACGCTGCACTGTGGTGCAATAGATATTATTTTCTATCCCTCTCTCTTCTGTATCCTGGTTTTTGATTTTGGCTTCAGACTCACACTAAACTAATGGCAACGCATGTCCTTTTGTCTTGATTAATCTTTCCTCAGCCTTTGGCAACACTGATTATTATGCTCTACTTGACACCCCTGCAATTCTGTCAGACTACAACTGAGCCATATTGCAGTCGCTTAGTACCCGAAGATCACATTCTCAATGTTCTGATCATTTCCTCCAGATTCAAATCATTCATGTTAATTGCAGCAGCCTAAAGCACTATCGTTTTACCGGTGACATTCAACTAGCATGGTTCCCCTGATTGTCCTACTGACCAGCAAGAACATCAGTATTCTTCAATACCTGGACACCCAACTCCACTAGGAGGTCTCCTCCTACCACAACAGTTATCTTCTGAAGGGCTGTCTCCCTGTCACTCATTTAAAGCAGCAACAGATATGATAAGCACTCAAGCAGGTCCTCGTGCCAGCTCCCCTATGACTGTCTCCTGTCCAGCTTGCCCGCAGTCCACTACCCTCTGCTGCTTGTCAACCTGCTGCCCTCTGTACCTTCTTTGCTCATTTTTCTGCCCTCTGTCTTGCCTTTCCTGCTCGTTTTTCCACCCTCTGTTTTGCCTTTTCTTCTCATTTTTCTGCTCTCTGTTTTGTCTTTTCTGATAGTTTTTCTGCTCTCTGGTTTTCTTGTGTTCGATTTCTGCCCTTCACTTTGCATTTTCTTCTCATTTTCTGCCCTTTACTTGCCTTTTCTGCTTGTTTCTACCATTTTCCAGCTGTTTCCCTTCTCCTGTCATTTCCCTCCTCCCGCCACCCAGCGCCCCGCCCTCTCCCCAGAACCTACTTAATGAAGGCCGCAGGTCGAAACTATTGAGCGGGTCCCCCTGCGACAGTCTCCTGTCAAGCTTGCCCGCAGTCCGCTTCCCTCTGCTGCCTACCTTATGCCCTCTGTTTTTGCCTCTTCTGCTTGGTTTTCTAAACTCTGTCTTGCCTTTTCTGCTCATTTTTCTTCCCTCTGTTTTCCATTCCTGCTCATTTTCTGCCCTTTACGGTCTTTTCTGCTTTTTTTCTGCCCTTTACGTTGCCATTTTCTGCTTGTTTCTTTCCTCCGTTTACCTCCTCCTGCCAACCAGTGCCAGCCTTCCCCCAGGACCTATTTAGTGGAGGCCGCAGCGCGAGCGGGCCATCGACACACTGAAGGACTGCCAAAGGCAAGTCCGCACAGGACGACACCCAGAGCCAGTGCTCCAGGTCTTCTAGCCATCCACTGATACACCACCAAGGAGCTCTTGGCCCTGGACCCCGGACACTGACAAAACTTCTGCTGCTCTTCCTCCCCATAATCAACCAAGGACCTTTTATCTGCCTCCATTGCCACTTCTCCTGCAACACAGGGTCACCAGCCCACTCTGGATCCCTCGTCACGTCCGACCAGAAGAGCACGAACAACTCAGAACTGCTCCAATGCATCCTGCTCTATGCTCGTTCCATCTGAAAGGATGCCACAGAAATCTGGTACACCATCACCACCCCTTCCCCTGACATTGCTTTCATCACCGAAACATGGCTCAACCCTTCCTCGAACCCCGACATCACTACTGCTACACCCGATGGCTACAAGATGATACACCAAGATCGCACCAAAAAACATGGCGGGGGCATCGCCATCATCTTCAAGGAAATCATCTGATGCATCACCAACAAAGAAAACCCAACACCCCGGATGGAACTTCTCAACTTCCAACTACAGAGGGATTCCAAGACCACGATAAGAGGTACCCTCATATACAGACCCACAGCCCAACCAGATTTCTGCAACTCCATCTCCAAAATCATTGCTCCCCTAGCCATCGACTCCTACCACTACATCCTACTCGGCGACCAACGTCAATGACCCCAACGATGCCAACTCCACCACACTCCTGAAGAACCTGAAAAACATCTGCCTCACCCAACTGGTTACCGCGCCCACCCACAAAGCTGGACACACACTCAACTCCATTTTCAGCTGTAGCAACATAATCAAATTCAACCACATCACAGAACTCACTTGGACCGACCTCACCATCGTTCACTTCACCATCTCCAGTACTTAGCACACCATCCTCAAGCATCACAGCTCCTCCCGCCGCAGCTGGGGCAAGGTAATGGAGACACTCAACCCGAATCTTCATCAGACCTAGACCAGCCCATCCAGACTTTTCCGCAAGGATCACCAAATGCTCCAAAATAGTCAGCCCAATGAAACCAGCAAAAACCATAACTTCAAAACAAGCCAGCTGGTACATCCCAGCTCAGAACTACCAAGCCCAACTGTTACTGACTCAAGAAACAGTGGAGCGCCACAAGGAACTCTTCCGACAGAGCTGCTCACAAGGCATCTACCAGTGGTGAATCAAGGAAGCCAAGAGAACATCCATCACAGCCTGCATTTATACAGCGGCCAACCACATGAAAGAACTCTTCAAAATTGTCAAGGAATTCTCCAACACAGAAGCCACAGAGAGCACAATCCACCCCTTTCATGAACTCTGTGACACCCTCTTGGACTAATTCCACTGCAGGTGGCCACCATCTACAACAACCTTGACCCCCAACCCACCGCTCTCAACCTCAACAACCTCGATCAATGAGTACACAGCAGCCAAATGATCACCACTTGGTCTCCGCTCACCACTCAGATCACCACGGCAATCATGTCATCATTCACTCCAAACCACCCACCGACCCCTGCACCCACCTCCTTTTCAACCTCAGAACTAACCTTATCAGCACAGAACTCACCAGTATCATCAACACCTCCAACCACAGCAGTCTTCTCAGACAGATGGAAACATGCAGAGGTCAGAGCCCTCTTAAAGAAACTGTACGCCAGCCCCAGCGAACTCAAAACAAACAACTTACCGAATACCTGGAACAAAACCACCTACTTGACCCCTCCAAGTCAGGATTCTGCACTTAGAGAACCCTGATCACTGCCACAGATGACATCAGAACTCTCCTCAACCATGGAGAGACTGTGACCCGTATTCAAAAACACCTTCAAGTGGATCGCCTCCTTCCTCACAGGATGCACACAGAGCATTGAGCTGCCTCCCTTCACCTCTGAACCCAAGGACATCGTATGCAGCATAGCCCAAGGATCATCTCTCATCCCCATCTTGTTCAATATCATCAAAAGCAAAAAGGCAGCAGGCTAAACGGCAACTGCACTACCTCCGCTAGTCTTAAGAGTATTTCACACTCGTATTGCCCACCTCATATGGCCAACTTCCACATGACCACAACTGAATACAGAAGAAAAGTTCAGTCGGGAGACAACGGAACTTGAAATTTGACCAAGGGTTAAAGGGTGCACGCTACTGGTATAAGCCTTGCAGAAGCCCTTGTGAAGGGTGAAACGCATTGGCTGTTTCCACATTTGTACAAAAGACTTTGAAAAGAAAAAGACTGGGAGGCAAGATGGCGGCAGAAGGACTGGACGCTGACTGAGCTCCCTCCTGCCCTCGCAGAATCCCTGCGTGAACACTGGGAGTATCGGGAGAATTAAGAGCGAAAATGAATTACGATTGAGCTGGACAGACCGGGACAACTTACTGTGCATTAAATATTGAGCTCAGAGTACCAAGTACCGAGGATAGAAGACCGAGCTTCGAGCACCAAGGTCTGCAGTGAAAGCGGCTGAAGTGGCTGAAGCAGCTGAGCAGCTGAAACTGCTGAGACAGCGGAGACGGCTCGGGTCAAGTTCAAGTTCGAGGTCGAGTCGGATTGGGCGCATGTAACATTTGAGCTAAGTACAACGAAATGAATTTAACTTAATTACTTCGAGGCAGGTCAGTCTTGATGATCTGTGCGAAGGATATGAGCAGTGAGAAAACCGATAGATTATCCTGCAGTCCGGATTGACTTTCAGGCGAAGTTGACTAAATCCTGAGACTGTTGCTTTCTCCCCATGTGGCCGTAATGCTTGTTTACTTACTCGGTATCCGATTCAATGCACTGCCGCATTACAATACCACCGTATTACCGCACTTTCAACGGTTGCTCTTTGTCCTCCGATGCTCGGTGCTTTCGTCTCACTTAGACTGTTTGCTTGCTGCTTGCTGCTTGCTACCTTCTCCTCCTGCTGTCTGCTCTATAGCCGTCCTAAGTGATAATCAGTGCCGACATCGGCCTGACTGGGATTGAAGACTTGATTGAGGCTAAGTGGAGAGAGGCACGGCAGAGTGGTCGAGCGGTAGCAGCGTCTCTTCGAGTAAAGAGTCAGAGTCAAAAAGACGAGTGAAAAGGCGAATGACAAAAAAAAAAAATTCTGCAGTAGTACCAGAATACTACCAGAATATCATCTATATTATCTGTCTCATTGGTAGCTTTTGTGGCTTGAGCCTCAGTTTAATATCAGGCAGCGAAGGCATGAACGAATGGGGAAACCCGTCTTAGAGTACAGCGCTGAGATGCTCTTGACGATAGAGAGCGAGGGACGGGAGTTGTGAATTGAATGGAGTTGAATCTACTAAAGACAGACTTTGAACTGCTAGTAATAAACCTACACTAAGTCATTCCTAAAAAACAAATATTAAATGTCAAAAGGGAATACCATCTGTGCACCGGCCAACATTGTCTCTTTTAAGTCAGACAGAAGAGGATCTGTTCTCTGACATGACTCTGATTTGACTTGACTTGATCTTGTTTTCTAAATCGCCTGTCTGGAGGCTGTCAGTGGTTAGTCGTGCCCTGGATACAAAAAAAAAAAAAAGGGGGACGCCTAGTTCTTAAAGGGCCACATCCACATAGCACATTACCATAATACCACATAATGCGAGAGGAGTCTCGGCGGAGAAACCGTGAACATCAGTACAGATATATAAGTACTGCTGCTGCGCGCAAGAGTCTGGGGAGAGAAATTAAACTTGACCTAGCATGTACTAAGAAGAATATAGATTTGGCAATCACAGTTATAGTGCCTGCAACTCAGGTATGCGTCAAGGATTTACAAAGCGATAGAATACAGACACAAAGAAAACGCAATAAACAAAACACAGGAGGTGGTATAAAGAAATCAGATCTCCCGTGTCAACTCAATTGCCAATTTAAAGCACAGGACCGGCATATAATCTTGGATATCTGGACTATCTCAAATGCATTAAAATTGGTAAGCCTAAAGCAGGAATCGGCCCTCCTGCGCCGTGCACAAACAAAACCAAAACCAAATGGACATCGTGACAAAATAGAGTATAACGAACAGACTACAAAGCAAGCAGAGATAGCAGAGATAGAGAAGATGGATATAATGAACACAGAAAGAAATGAGACTCTCCAGGAAAGCCCCCAGGAGGAGCCACCTAAATCAGACGATAAAAACTTGGTCACTGATCAGCTCATGCCTCAATTATATATCGAGAGCGCACAATGGAATGAAGAACTTGACTTTACCGAGAAAACACAAGAGACACAAAAAGTGGATAATGGCCACACTTTAAAACCAATACTTCTAAAACGAGAAACTAGAGGTACTAAAGCCATGGTTATAAAAAGCAAGGAGCAAGATAAAGATGTGCGGAAGGATAGACCAAATGATAAAGAGAAGGAGAAGGAGAAGGGGAAGGAGAGAGGAGGTAGAAAGCGCCCAGAAAAAGATAAAGATCAAGATAAAGATAAGGACAAAACAAACAAGAAGGAAAAATTCAAAGAGAAAGGTAAAGAGAAAGAGAAAGATTTAGAAGAGACTACAGAAACGGAATTAATGTTAAAAAAAGCAAAACGGTTGCAAACTATTAAAGACCTGAAAGCAAATGCAAAGGCGACTGCGACAGACAAGACAACTGCATTGCAACCCAGCATATTAAATATCTTTAGCCCACTGTCTAAAATGGGGGCAAATAAAGGGATAAGCCACGATGTAACGGTCCAGGAGCCAACAAAACTGGGAGGAGGCAACGAAAGACTCCCGGCGATTGATCGATTTGCAACTCTGAATCCCTCATCCGATAAATTATCCGTGGCACAAACTGACTCACATTCAGATGAATCTGATATAGATATATATGAGACTGGAATTTCTACCTCTAGTGAGGCAAGTGGTGTTAGTAAAAGACAAGACCAAGACCAAGATCCATTAACCCAGGAAATATCAGGCAGCTCTGGTAAATGGAAAGAGAGTGATCCGGGGCAAGGAAGTACTCCCAGGAAAAAACTGGAGAAAAGAAAAATAAGGAATAAGAGATTAAATAAATCTACCTATGATGAAACCACTGATCAAGGAAGTAATACAGAGCTTACCAACTCTCGTAAAAACTTTAAATCTAAAAAACCGAAGGAAACAACAGCACCCCGAGAAAGTAGTAGGGAGGGATTTACAATGTATATCTCTGAAGACGATGAGGTAGGAGAAACAGACGAACCATCCTTGAAAGAGATATTGACTTCAATAAAGAAACTGCATACAGATATAAAAATGGACACTCAAAAACATCATGTAGCTATCCAAAAAACTACAAGGGGCTGTAAATAAAGTAGGTAGTACCTGTTTAGCAATCTCTGAAAGGATGGTATCAGTTGAAACCCGGACCGACCATCTAGAAAAGGAGGTTACTTACCTACAAAAGCAGGAAAAAAATCAAGAAAGTATCATACAGGATTTAATGACAAAGGTTGAGGAACAGGAAAACAGGGCAAGGCGAAATAATCTGCGATTCCTAGGGATCCCAGAAGGGGCCGAAGACAACGACCCTAGGGGGTATGTGATTAAACTCTTAAAAATATCTATTCCTGAATTGCAAACTTGGGACCTAGAGAGAGAAGTTCAAAGAGCCCATCGTTTTCCCCTCACTCAGTCAAAGAAAACACAGAACCAATCAAAATATCCAAGGGCAATGTTGGTATTCTTTGGAAATTACTTACTTCGAGATTCTATATACGATCTAGCTCGTCCTACAAGCAAGAGAGAGTACAATGGCAGTACATACTTTGTCAGGCCAGACTTCGCCCATGCAACTGTTGAAAGAAGATGGAGACTGCGGCAGCTATTTACTCCATTTGAACAGACTGGAGCTGAAGTATATCTACAAAATCCTGCTCGACTAAAAATAATATTTAAGGGGGCAATCCGTAGTTTCACGAGTGAAATCCAAGCGGAAAAGTATCTCAAAGAAATTTCAGAGACGGTTAAAAAATAGCATCTGAAAACGAATAAGAATTAATATCTTTCTTATAAATATGTATTGCACAAAAAGTATTTTTTATAAGAATAACCCTACTGTGAGTAATTACATGAGATCAATAATAAATATAACTCATGTAGGAAGTAATATCCGAAAATATACTCAGTAGGATTATAATCCTGGACTTAAAAGATCTCTTTATTCTCTCTTTCATTCATTTGAAATATAAAACTCACGCAGGGTGGGGGGGGGAGCACTGAGGCATACTAATCTTCGGGCGCCCACACCTGGTTCCGGCTGGACCCAGGATGCCTCAAGTGGAGGTAAGGGGGGGTGGGGGGGTTGTTTGGGGAGGAAAGGGGGGAAAAAATCATCATCAGAAAAGGAAAGTAATCTAAAACGGGTGGAAAAAAAGAAAAATGATGCGCATAGTCACAATTAATGTGTGTGGTTTAAATGATGCAAGGAAAAGAAGGGAGGTGAAAGAATATTTTAGAACTTTGCAAGCTGACATCATCTGTGTTCAGGAGACGCATATAGAGATATCACAGAAATCTTTATTGGAACACCTGGGATATAAAATCTTGACTTGTACGACTCAGGGCACCAGAACACGTGGGGTCGCAATACTAGGACGGGGGAATGAAATCATACTAAAAAAACAACAGGTAGATAGTCATGGCCGATGGGTCTTGGCGGAGTGTCATATACAAAATTTTAAGTTTACGTTATGCTCTATTTACGCACCAACAGTTGATGACCCGGAAACCCTTATTTATATAAATTCTCAATTACCAAACTGGTCTCTCCCCATTATACTCTGTGGTGATTTAAATATAAATGGTATTAATGGATTGTGGAGAGACGATCCTGTAAGGTTCATAGGTAAAAAGAAGAAAACCCATAGAGCATTGATACAACTTATGCAAGACAATGGTTTAATTGATATTTGGGAACATAAAAATGGAGGAGGAGGCAGCACATATTATTCGGCCCCCCACAAAACCCTAGCTCGACTAGACTATTTTTTGATTTCTCCTTCGATAATACCGCAAGTGAAAATTAAAAAGATGCCCAGATTGATTTCAGATCATAATCCGCTTTTTTTGGAGATCTCTATACCAAACTCACAGAAAAGAATAAATAGCTGGACTTTTGAGAGAGCATTGTTACAGGATACAGATTATGTCACACATATGGAAACTTGGTTAAGAGAATTTTTGGAAAATAATAGGGATACAGCGCCACCTCAAATAGTATGGGACGCAATGAAGGCAGGTATCAGGGGGGAAACTTTAAGTTACTCTCTTAGACGGAGTAAACAGGAAAAAGAAATTATTGAGAAGAAGACAAACTTAGTAGCAAAACTAGAGGAAGATCTGGTAAGAAGTATAAGAGGGAAGGAAGATGTGACAAAAGCAACGCAAAAATTAGCTTTAGCCAAAGCAGCAGTGGGTGAAGTATATGCTGCAAAGGCAGCTGGTAAATACCTAGCTAGAAGAGAAGAGCAACATGAATATAGCGAACAGGTAGGACGAATCCTGGCGATAAAAACCCGGCAGGCAGCTACTCAGGGGCAGATAACAGAAATGATTACTGAGGCAGGAGGACTAGTAAAAACACCAAAGGAAATCTGCTCTGTATTTCAGAACTTCTATAAGAAACTGTATACTAAGGATCATGGAGAACCAGAAGCAATAGAAATCGAGGGATATTTAGAATCCTCCTCTCTAGATAACCTTACAGAAGAGGACAAGAACTCTCTGGAAATCAATTTCACCCCGGAAGAAATACAAAGAGCTTTCATGGATCTCCCGTCAGGAAAAGCAGTCGGACCTGACCTAATACCATTGAATTTTATAAGAAATTTTTTTCAATTCTAAAAGCAGACATTAATAAACTTATGGGGTTAATACAAAATGGGGCTGCCCCTCCTGGGTCTTGGGGAGAAGCTTCAATGGTGGTGTTTTTAAAAAAGAATAAAAACTCTATGGATCCCGGATCATACAGACCAATCAGCTTAATGAATAGTGACACTAAGGCCTATTCTAAAATTCTGGCAAACAGGCTGAGTACGATAATTGGGAAGATAGTAACACCCTGGCAACATGGGTTCATACCGGGGAGGGGGACAGCTGATCATATTAGAAGGGTATTTACGTTGTTGGACGGTACGACGGCCTCACAAGACCCTATGTCCTTAATATTGCTTGACGCTGAAAAAGCATTTGATAGGGTCTTGTGGGATTTCTTATGGGCAACATTGAATAAATACAACTTTGGGCAAGTCTGTATAGGAGCATTAAAAGCCCTGTATAAAAGTTCAAGCATTAGACTGAGAGTAGGGGGGGAACTGAGTGAAGTAATAAAAATCGAGCGTGGGACCAGGCAAGGATGCCCATGTTCCCCTCTACTTTTTGCTTGTTATATAGATCCATTTATTAGACATATAGAAAAAAATAAAAATATCACCCCAATTGTGTTGAATGGATATGAGACCAAAATCTTGGGATATGCAGACGACTTAGCAATTACATCATCAACACCAGCTATAGCAATAGGAGAAATTGAGAAGGAGGCTAAGAAATATGGATTATTGTCAGGATACAAATTGAACCAAGGGAAAACACAAATAGTCGTAAATCAATTTGCAAGAATTAATGATGATAGAGTTATAGAGTCTGCGGTCTACTTAGGGGTTATTATAAAATCCGATCTAACTAAGGCAGTGGAGAAAAATTTGACCCCATTAATTAAAAAGGCAAAACTAGATTTAGATAGGATTGACAATCTACATCTAACAATTATAGGGCGATGTAATGTTATAAAGATGTTGTTTCTGCCCAAGATTTTGTATCTATTCCGCACAATTCCTTTATTATTTGTCAATAATTGGTTCAAGGAAATAGAGGGGATGTGTAATTGATTTATTTGGGCAAAGGGTAGAACTCGAAGAGCTATAAAGAGGCTGGCATTCCCTAAAGAACAGGGGGGGCTCGCAGTTCCTGACTTTAAGGCATATTATTTTGCTTCAGTCCTTCAGTATTGTAAAGGACTTCTCGGTGGGAATACGAAAGATATTTGGAAGAGTAGCGTGGGTATTCCGGACATTTACGATCTGCTGGTTTTGGATTCTAACAAGGGACTTATTACATATAAAGAACAAAACTACTACAAAAGAACGAAGTTCAAGGTTTTGGGGGCGGCCATTTCACTATGGTCAATTATTAAGAAGAAAATTAAATTAGGAAGAATGAATTTTTATACCCCTTTATACTTGAATGAACTTCTTCCAGATGTATTTCATGATGAAGTTATGAGGCGATGGGATAAACTTGGGGTTGGTATGATAGGAGATATTATGGACCAGTCAGGATTAATAACATTTGAAAGGGCACAGCAATTATATAAATTGGATCGGAGAGATTTTTTCAAATACTTACAGATAAGATCAGTACTGCAGAGAAAACAAGCAGGCTATTGTAAGGTTACTAGGATAGACCTGATGGAACTTGTTCGAGCTGAGAAGGGATGCTCAATTTCTCAACTCTATGGTGCATTATGCCAATATAAGAAGGATGATAGAGAAAAGGTTTTTGAAAAATGGAGAACTAAACTTAATTTAGTTGGGAACAAGGGGGAAAAATCACTCAGACTTGGAAACACTGTTCTAAAAGTCGCAAATTTACAGGCACAATATTACAAGACTCTGCATGAATTATATTATACTCCGTATAGAATTGCCCGTTGGGGGGGTACGAGTGGGATCTCTTGTCCTAGATGTCAGAGTTTGGAGGCAGACACGATACATATGTTTGCAACCTGCCCTAATCTAGATCCCTTTAAACAAGCTATAGAAAACTTCTTTAAAGACGAATTGGGGATCTTTATTAATTTAACTAATGAGATCATGGTTCTTGGTGTGGTAAAGGAAGGGCAGGACATACTCCATCAAGAATTTCTGTTTATCGCAATGACGTTGAGCCGGCTTTGTATTACAACGGCATGGAAAGATTCTAAGCCTCCTTCATTCCAACAATGGCTTACAAAACTATTGGCTATTTACAATCTAGAGAAAGCTCTATACAAAAAAAAAGGTGGGAATACAAGGCAGCTAGGGAAACGGATCTGGGCCCCACTTGAAAAATGGAAACTTAAAACAGATGCCTAATCTAAAAAAAGGGGTTAGACATATACTCATACAGATATGGTGTTAGATGGGAATATTGAAACTGCTCGATAATTAATTATATACATCTCTGATCCTATGTTTCCTTCTCAAGATCTTTCACCATGTTTTTCTTTTTCTTTTCATATATACAAATGATATATTGTATTTTTATATTTACTTTAAGAGACTAAAACCTAAACCGAAGGAATTTTGCTGTATCAGATATTTATGTTAAAGTAAATTTATGTATATATTTTGTTTTGATGATGTTCAATAAAATTTAAAAAAAAAAAAAAAAAAAAAAAAAAGAAAAGAAAAAGACTTGCAACAGAAAACAACAACGTCATCTAAATCAACTCTCCTTTTTGTGTTCTATACTATTGTTGATCTTGTGTACTGCCTCTCCTCAGCTTTTTCTTCCATCTTGTTCAATGCCTACTGCCTACATGAACCCCCTCACAGAAATCGTCGGATCCCATTGCCGCAACATAATTTTCTATGCAGACTACACTTAACTCATCCTCTTGATCATCAGAGACCCCTCCACCACCAGAATCAACTTCTGCGACGCCATGACCAATGTAGCCAACTGGATGAGAGACAGCTGCCTTAAAGTCAAATCCCATAAGACGGAAGTACTGATCTTTGGGAAGAACACAACTGTATTGGATCACAGCTGGTGGCCCCAGAACTTGGACAAACACCTACACCTTCAGACCATGCACGCAACCTAGGTATCAAGTTGGACAGCAAACTGACCATGGAACAACAAGTTAATGAGTTGCTCCTCCTGCTTCCACACCCTTCGCATGCTCCGCAGAATCATCAGATGGATCCCAGTCAACACCAGAATGACCGTCAATCAGGCCCTCATCACCAGCCACCTCGACTGTGGCACCTCTCCCAGCATTAACATCTCCACCCAGCTCCTCAAAACAATCCAACTTTACAGAATGCTGCAGCCAGACTCACCCTGGAACTCCCTAAACGGACCCACATCACTCCCCACCTCAGAAACCTCCACTGGCTCCCCATCCTGGAGATGCGAGTTCAAGATTGTTAGAAAGTGGGGTCTCTAGTTGGCTGAGGTAGGTGCCTTTGTCCAAAGAGGGACCCTTGCTTCTAGTCAGGGTAAGGGGAAAACACTTCTAAAATAACCCCTGCTCACCCCCCTTGGTAGCTTGGCACAAGCAGACAGGCTTATCTCAGAGGCAGTGTGTAAAGCATTTGTGAACACATGCTGTAATGCAGTGAAAACACTACAAATGGACACCATACCAGTTTAGAAAAATAAGTAATCTACAGCTAAACCAAAACAAGAACAAACGACAAAAATCCACAATCCAGTATTAAAAAAAAAGGCTTTCAAATTTTAGAAATAGTTCAGTTCAATGCAAGTTGTAAATGCAACACTTTCTCAAAAGAACCTTAGATGCGTCTCGCAAAACAAACAAAATGGCCACAGGGAAGGTGATGCATCAATTCCTTACACTCAGGGAAGGTGATGTGTCGATTCTTTGCTCCATGGGAGGTGATGGGTCGGTTCCTTACTGCAGCGCAGGGGAGTTGTTGCATCGGTTCCTTACCGGAGAGGATGAAACCATTTTCTTACTGCGTGGGGAGTTGATGCTTCTGTTTCTTACTGCGGCCCCCAGCGATGCGACAGTCTTGGCGCCTCAATGCGATGCATCGATCGGGTACAATGTGTGGTTGCGTGCAGCTGCGCAGCAGGCTTGCGTCAGGATCGGTGCGGTGATCTCCGTCTTCAGAGATTATTGCTCCCGATGCGTCGTGCAGCAATTTCTCAAGCCACGGCGGGCCCTGCAACAGTTTCTTCGGCAAGGCGTTGGAAAATAGGTGCGGATGCGACACTCTTCTTCGGTGCTAGGTCGATTTTCCAGCTCCCAGTGACAAACAGTCTCTAGAGGTCCTAAACAGTAGCAGGCACTTCTATGCTGGTTGGAATTCCCAGCAAGGAAATTCATGGGAGGTGGTGGTGACGTATCTGTGTCCCTGAGACTTCAGAACAGGAGGCAATCTCAGTTTCAAGCCCTAGGAGATCTCTTCTTCAAGCAGGTGACAAAGCAAACAGCAGAGTTATTTTCCTCCCTTCCTTGGCAGCAAGCAGCCACTGCAGGCCAACCCCAGACAGCAAACAGCACAGGGGCAGTTTTCCTCCTCAGCTTATCCGGCTCTTCTCCTTGGCAAAGGTTCTTCTTAATTTCCCAGAAGTAATCTAAAAGTCTGGGGTCTGGGCCCCTCTTTTTATACCCTAAAATGCGTTGTTCTCTGAAGGCAGAGAGTGTCTGTACCCAGCCAAAACCAGTTCTGTGGGACGCTTTGCAAGTGCACAGCACCCTCCATTGTCAGTGTGAGCCCTGGCTCTAGACACACCACAGGGGAGCAGAGCCGACATTGTGGAAGGCAGGCACTGCCCTATTCACGTGAAGGTGCTATTCCTACCACCACTCCAAATGCAGACCAGGCCTATTCAGCCAAGCCCTGAGTCATCAGACTTCTAGAGCCGCTGCCCCTCTCCAGCCCTTGTCATCTAAAAGCCTGGATGCAATACACAAACCAAGCAGAGGCACACTGGATGGTTAAGCAAGAAAATGCCTACTTTTTAAAAATGGTATTTTGAAACACAGAATGTAACAATCACCCACACTAAAAGATGCACTTTAACATTCTGAGTTCAGGCATACTAAACTTTATTTTTCTACTTTGTTCCCAGGGCCAGTTATGTTTATGAGATGTTATAAACAAAAACCCTACTCTGTCCTATGGGAACAGATAGCCTTGCAATAGTGAAAAAACGTAATTGGCAGTATTTCACTATCAGGACATGCCACACTCATCAGGGCATGTCCTACTTTCACATACAATGCAGGGGTACCTTAGGCCTACCTTAGGGGTGGCTGGTATGTAGAAAAGGGAGGGTTTAGGGACTGGCAAGTGTGTGCATTTGCCACGTCGACATGGCAGTGCTAGACTGCACACAGGCTCTGCAATGGCAGGCCTGAGTCACATTTTACAAGCTGCTTCTGTGGGTGGCAAAATCAGTGCTGCAAGCCCACCAGCAGCATTTGATGTACAGGCCCGGGCACACATAGTGCATTGTACTAGTGTCTGACAAGTAAATCAAATAGCCAATCATGGAAACACTAATCCATAACACAATTTTAAGAAGAGAGCAGATGCACTTTAGTACTGATCAGCAGAGCTAAAGTGCCCAGAGTGATAAAACCATCAAAAACAGGTCAGAAAAAATACAATAGGAAAGCAATAAGTTCTGGGATGACACTGTAAAAAGGGCCAAGTCCAACAAAGATCCTCACACACGCTCCTGCAAAGCTCTGTACAATCAAGTGCTAGCCTACACTGACCAACACTGCACTTCCACCTTCCCACATGACACCTGCGCTCACACATCTCTCGTATAAATCACAGCCACAGCTGGGGCTGCTCTTTCTCCTACATTACGTCCAAGACCTGAAACGACCTACTGCTCCATCTTCAAACAACACCCTCTCTGGCGGAATTCAGGAAGTAATTCAAGATCTGGCTCTTTGACGGAGATGTCACACCCACAGCCCCTAGATACACATAGGGGTTACAGTGCTGTGGATTGATTGATTGACTCTAAAAGATTAACCTGGCTGGCTTCACAATCTTGTTAATTGATAGCATCAAGACATGAGCATCCACTCAGATGCCTATATTACACATATGAGCTACATATGTTCCACAAAGTCGAGTTTGCCCAAAAAAAAATGGGCTTCAGAATATTCATTCAATGATCATCTTCATGGGGGTAATTCTGTGATGGCTAGAATCCCCAAGACCCACCAGATACTGTTGAAGAGAACCCATTGTGCAGCAGTAATTCTCATCAAATCTCTTTGACAGTATGACAGTATCACACTGATTCTCAAAAGTCTCCACTGTCTTTCCATGCCAGCCCCACCAGATTCAGGGCCTCCAGTATCCTCTACAAGGCAGCAAATGCCAACTCCTCACTTTACCTGGTCACCAAGATCAAGATCCCCAACTGAACATGCAAGATGCACAGCAGCAACACCACCAGACTGCTAATCGGGAAATTTAGTAAAGAGAAGATGAGACACCAACTTTGTCCTCCTATGCTCCAAGGATGCTGAATTCTATCCCAGTAGAGAACTGACCAGCTCATACATGTTTCACTCTTGAAAACAACTGCAGACCCCTCTCTTAAAACAATGCATCCTCATAGAATTCCTGTGAGACCAATCAGCTTTGGGGTGGTCTTCCATCTAACTTTTTGCCTTACTCATCCGTTTTTGCTGATCTCATGTGTATTGGCCTTCGAACTCTGTGCACTTTACCACTGCTAACAATTGTGCTGAAGTATGTATGCTAACTCCCTAAAACATGGTAACATTGACACAATGGAATTAGGGAGAACCGGCACCTCATCAGAACACGGATCATCACATTCAAGTATCTATTCATTATTGAGAACAGAATCGTAGGAGAATATCTACGTATTTCTTTCCATCTACCTGGATACGCTCTACTATTACTCTTGGGAGGTTCTCCTAGAACTCGTGCTCATTCAAGTCACTTACCGAGGGGACTTTACTGGATCTACCAAGGTTACAACATGATACATAGTACTTTGCCCTGAAGAAGCCCATGCTTGGGCGAAACGCGTTGGCTGTACTGAACCTTGACATCATCTTGAATAAAGATCACGTTAGAAATACAAGCAACATCGTGGACTCACTCTTTACCTGACATTCAAGTGTTTTGTACTTTATCCTTACGTTTTACTGTATGTTGCCTCTCATACCCCGTGTTACAACTGCAGACCCCTCTCTTAAAACAATGCGTCCTCATAGAATTCCTGTTATACCAATCAGCTTTGGGGTGGTCTTCCACCTAACTTTTTGCCTTACTCATCCTTTTTTGCTGATCTCATTTGTATTGGCCTTCGAACTCTGTGCACTTTACCACTGCTAACAATTGTGCTGAAGTATGTATGCTAACTCCCTAAAACATGGTAACATTGACTTACACTCAGTTGGCACATTTAATTTACTAGGAATCTCTAGTAAAATGGTACTACACATACACAAGGCCTATAACTGAAATTCTACCAGTGGCACTGCAGCATATATTGTGCCACCCACTTACGTAGCCCTTTAAACATGGCTGCCATTGTAGCCTGTCTGTGCAGTGGTAAACTGCCATTTTGACCTGGCAAGGTAAACTCTTGCCAGGCCTAAACCTTCTTTTTTTAGGTCTCGGCTATTCAGTGCATGCACTGTCTCAAAAAGACATGTGTTTAATCTGTGGGCATCATCCCACCCACAGGCTTCCCATTTTCTCTCTCCCTCTGTCTGATATTCTTTGTCACCATTTGTCTCTGGCATGCATGGTCATGTATTTTCTTACCTTTTCTTAGCCCCCAACCCATCCACCGCTCATGTTTTTATGACCAATTTAGATCCTACTATTTTCTTTCTTTTTCAGCATTCTACACAGTGCTCATGCTATTACGAGCTCTGTCTCCTCCCTCGCCTTCGTGCCCCGTCCACAGAGCAGCCCCTCTCTGTCACTGCTTTTCCCTTTGTTGCTGCTTTCCATTTCCCCCACCTTCTACCTCCCGTCTCTAATTGCTCTGTCGTACCTTCCTGTGCTTGCCCCATCCACAAATCCCCGCCAACCCTGTTACCGCTCTAAACCCCCATTGTAATCTGTTTCGATGGAGTGGATGGTAGTTTTTAATGTGCTGTTAGTGTATAGATGACGTGCTGAGTGGAACATGTGTGCACGGCTGCTATTACTTGGCACATGTGCAGTCTTTGTTTATTTTGTACACGTGTTGCTACTAGGTGTGTGCGTGTTTACACCATATGTGGTCCTTCAATAATTGTGTTTATACCTGGAAAAATCAGACCTCAAGTATGCATTATCACAGGGCATGTCAGAGCTTCTAAAGTACCTGTGCCGTCTGATGTAATTGCATAGCAACTTCTCTCCTGTGTAACGTTTTTGAACTGTTCATGTCTCACCTTGTTGCTTCTCATCATAGGGTAGGACTCTTTCTTCAAATTTCTCCCATCGGGACACTTTCTTACTTTTTCTCAATTTACCAGTGAAGTGTTTCCATTGGCCATTGTTGCTTAATTTGAATTCCCTTCAAAAGCTCCCAGACAGTGAGTTAAAGGTTTAATAGGTGGTGGCAGGATGGGCCATCTCTGACTTGATAGAGGGAAGAGCTGTCACCTACCTCACTTGACATCACAAAGGCTTTGCCCGAGCACACTTGCAAAGGGTTTCACATCAGTCGCCTACGTCCCCAGGAAATAGGGCAAGGAATAAGGAAATTCCAAACACTTCTGGGGTGGAAGCCTCCAGGACCTTCTCTTACTTCAATGCCGGGCCCAAGTATGACTTTTGGACCCCCGGACCAACTCTTCATTACACCTCTGCACATGTGGAAGACTCAGAAGGACTGCTGTGCTGCTATTCAAGATGTACGGCTACTCTCCTGCCCTGCTGTCCTGTAATCTGAATGAGAAGTACTAGGCCTGCATTTTGATCCCAGGACCACCAAAGAGACTCCAAGGGCTAGTTGGCTGGCCTCCTGATCAGAGCCTCATGGACAGAAATGGCTCCAACCAGCTTGAACGCAGCACCTGGACTCTGCCTGATGTGAATCCTGCCCCTCAAGTGGAGCCACCATAGTCTTGGACCTTTGGAATTGGGCATGAAAGTGCTCTACAAGCCTATGAGCTGAACCAATGCAGCGTGACTCATATCCTCACAGCGACCCATCCCTAGCGCAAGACCTTGCATCGCAGCTGACAGGTTCTTGGAACTGTGCTACGGGAACAAGCACCGACGCAGGACATTGCATCACAAGCTTTCATCAAAGGCATTTTCAATGGCTGCATGACACATCTTTGAGGCATGACTTCAGAGGACCTTGCATCACCGCACGCAGCTTCTCAAACCACCTTTGCATGACACATCCTTGATTCTGGATCTTGCTATGCTCCTCAACTAGTATTCAAGGCATTTTGTTCAGAGAGCCTAACTTGGTCCCTGTATCTGGCCCATGCTCCATCATGGTCAGCCTGAACTTATGACTTTCGCATGACCAATCAACCACAGTTGGCACTTTGCACTTCTAAGGACTGTTTTCACTTAAATCTTTAAACTTGCGTATCTCTGGTTCTACTAACTGTATTTCTGTTGTTTGGGTGTCAAATAATGTATACAACTTTACTCTATTTTTCCCAGTTTGTGTGGGATTATTCTTTTGTTGTGTTATTACTGTTTGAAATCCTACATAAATACTTTACACATGCCTTTAAGTTAAGCCTCACTTCTTTTTGCCAAATTACCAGAGGGTTACGCACAGGTTAATTTGGGATTTGCTTGTGTCTCACCCTGACAAGAACTGTGGTTGCTGCTTGAGTAGAGTTTCACCCCCTCACCCAGTAACCCAATTTCCTATAATTACCACCTTCTGCCAGACCCAGGTGAATAAATATACAAGCTCTTTTCCCAACTTTTTCCATAACCTTACCGCTGCCCACCTTTTTCGTGCTCTATCCTCCTACTACATTTTTCTTGCTTCATCCACGCCTGTTTGATAGCCACCATAAGCCTCTCACTTATCTCCAAATTGGAATGCTCACCACCCCCTCTCCTCCCCCACATAACCAGGAACCCTATCCTTCCTCCGGCAAGCCACCTCCATGTACCTTCTCCGTCACTATTTTACAGCTACCCTCCCTCAAACCCCATCCTTTGGTCTTCTTACTATAAAGCCTATTCTTGCACAGAGCTCTTTTACTTTGCAACTAGGTTACAAACAAACATATATTATACATATATTATACTGGAGTGCTTACAAAGCAGACTGCTAATATTAGTCAGGGGTCACATTATAAGCGTTCTGATAGGCAGGTGAAATACACGTGTTCTAATACTGGTTGATATATTGTATCTTTCATGATATATTGTATCTTTCATACCTCACAGTGTCCAACCTTTTTGTAATACTTCAGCCAGCACTGGCATGCACAAGCACATTTAAGTCATGGATCTCAGCTCTGTTTAAATAGATAATGCCTTTTGGTGCATAATAATGGAGATGCAATGGACAGCTTTACATAGTACACTGACGTCATCTTCTATCCAAGTCTTTTGTTGGGTATGCAAATGCGTCGCTTTGCAAAATTCAATACCTGTTTCCCACCCTTTGTTGACACTGTATTTGTCAGCAAATTTTAATTTACATACAGCTTAAACCGTGACTGTGAATGTTGTTTTAAGGCGTCTGGTCTCAACAATGCCAGTACTGTATAAAGAACACCCATCAATTAAAGGGGATATGTGCTACTGGCTCACTATAGTTGTGCATCCTGCACAACGTCTTTCAGAGGAGATAGAAATACAAAAAGTCTGAAAGGCAAAAGACACAACACAGAGCGAAAAACAATAAAGAGAGGGCATACTGGGACACATTACATATAGACTCAAACATTTTTCGGTTTTGTTGGTAATAAAGATCTCCGCACTGGGCTTTGAATTTAGGGCACGCCCTGTTTAAGAATGTGCACCTACTTTGTGGCTTGTTTCCAGGTCTGCTATGAGGCCTGAACCCCTGTGAACCTCTATTAAATCTAGACTTCAGCATATGTAAAAACAAGTATCAAATCATAAAACGCAAACGGCAGGGTGAAAAGATGAAATGAAAGGTGAAAATGCTTAAAATATAAAATGTTGGTAAATTTTGGCTTTAAAAGCCGAACACTCAGAGTTTGTATGTTGGACCGATAAGTGAGCAGGTCACAGAAAAAAATAAAGTGGGTGTTCCTGTGCAAAAACCTGCAGCTGACTGCCGCGTGCCCACAGCCTACAAAATGCCCACAGCCCAATGCAATTCAAAAGCATTGCCAAAATCTCTGCAGTCGCAAGTGCCTAAGTTGTACCCACCACCGAAGTGTGCAGAACAGACGAGCCATTGCAGGAAGTTCAAAAGAGTGACTGGCATCCACGAAGGTGTGAGCTGGTGGTGCCATGATAGTGCAGAAAGAGGCAGCTACCACAGAATTCACACCAGATCCCATGTGTGCCATGCATGATGAACACGTCTAGGCGAGCCTGGCAGTGCCACCTCATCACCAGTATGAAATGTGCATTGGAGAAAAGAAAAACTCCATCCACATGAACCCAGCTCCACAGTCAAAGTAACTCGCAGGTGTTCAAGACATAACATTCTGTACATTCCATTTAGAACACATCAACAATCCATCTAGGGGGATGCATGGGAGCAAATCCATATAATGCCCACATATCACACACATCTCCCACCCTTAAATTAAACCACCCACACCCAAAAACATACATAAAGGGGGAAAAAGATCAAAGAAAACACAAATGACAAAGAAGTAATTGTTTATAGCTAATCTGTTAAAATTGCAAATTCTTCCAGCATCCAGTTTCGCGGCTCCCTCTGTGGAAATGTGGATTTTCCTGGTCAGTTATGTCCCCTATCTTGGACCCCAACGGTTCTATGTGCATGTCACAAGTACATGTATGTTCTCTCCAGTTCCAGTTTCCAAAACGCAAACATATGTGCGTCCACCGTCAACATGTTCTCTGTCAGATCCGCCATCAATGGGCTGGATATTCGATTCCTAAGTATGAAAGGCCACCGACTTTATATGGCTAAGTTACTCTATTTTTACAGTTCAGGCAAGTAGGCCCGATTCTGTCCTCAAAGCCTTCCCTGCTCTCTGTCTCTGACAGCTTCAGCTTGAGCTCGCATCTGTATCCATGAACTTTGTCCTACTCCCTGTGCAGCTAACGGTGCCTGCCCCGGCCAGTTTTGACTGCCTGCCAAGAAGCTGTATTTCACCTTCGAATTATCTACTTTGCTCCTCAGCCGATGCATTCCTGTCCAGTGATTTAGGTAAACATTTCCTTTAGCTCACAAGCAAAAGGACTCAGCCTTTCCGTCCTCCTGCAAGTAATTCATAGCCCTGTTTCCATGGAAAGTTTTCTGCCCCTCGCATCTCATATAGACACTTAGACGCTTGTACACGCACACAGTCAGTATAGAATAGATTCTGTCCGAGAGTCTCTTCTTGTGGATAACATAGTTCTCTAAACATAGGATGTTAGATATGATTTGGGATTAGGTTGACTTGACCCCCAGACTTCTCGTCTCCACATGTAGAGCTAAATGTCAAGTCCCCTTCACCCCCTAGTTGCACGTCAATCACACGTCATACTGCTGCGCACGCATCTATGTTAAGTATTATCGTATAGATCCACCTATGTAAGATAACCAGAGCCAATCATGTTTCTTTTTGCTCCTTATTACGCCTAGTTTCAATTACGTATCACTATGTTAATTTATCTTATCAATTGTTACGCCTACTGTATTCACTTCATTGTGATGTATGTATTATAAAAGTTACTGCTTAACAATAAAGTATTGTACTTCACTTCCTGAACCCTCGTGGTGACGGAACCTGAAGGCCGCCACTCGAGTCGGCCATGTTGGAATAAAGACCATTCAGAAAATCTCTTATACCACGGATTCTGCCTCTTGTTATTTTGAGCTATTTTGCTTTACTTTAAATTCCGTATGAAATTCAGTCACGGTAGAAAAAGAATATTTACCACATAATGGCGCCCGAACAGGGACACTTTCTCATCTCACGCGCCGGCGGTGCGTTGCAGGCCCGGTCTCCTGCCACAGCTGGACGGACCATAAACGCGTACCAGCAGGATTTCCTGTAAGCTCCCTCCGGTCAAGCGGGGGCGACTGAGGCTGCGATCAACCCAGACGAGGCGGTGAGAAGTGCGAAGTATCCCGACCAGAGCCTAGCTGAGAGAGCAAGATCCGAGGTATACAGAGGCCCACCAGGTTTTCGAAGTCCCGATGTCCAAAAGGTCCGCTGTCCGCAGTCATCGAGTCCCGTTCATTCTCTGAGGCCTTCCGTTTCAAGGAGCTACTCGGTGAGTACCATCGCCGGGGAGGCGTGTTGACGCGCACATAGGTTGTGCCGGTCAAGACGGATTTGGGTACACAAATCCGGTCTGCACTGTTTAGCAGTGTATATGTACTGTTTAGCAGTATATCAAGTATTCCGAAGTATTCAGTTTTTGTCAAGAATTCAGCTTGGTGATTAGTTATGCAGACTGTCATCATCGTCGGTCATTTTTAAAATGTTTAATGTTTAATGTTTAAAGTGTTCAAATGTCTTGCATATTGTGGTATGAATGATTGTTCATTGTTCACCGTTCATTATTGTGTTTTCCGTATTAAGTGAATTCAAGAGTAAGTATCAGATCAGTTGTCGAAATGCCGCTCTTCTCGAAGTTAAGACAGATTACTACCAGAAAAGGGGTGCTCGAAGAAGCAGTTCCTATTCCTCCTAGGGACACCCCAGGGCATTTTATGTACCATAAGCATGGCTTAGATGCCATATTCTTTCTTGATCTATGGGTAGATTATACCAAGGGATTGCCGGAAAGTCAAAGGTGGCCCGCAGCGGGAACCTGGGATGCAGAGTGCATCATGAAAGTGGAGGAAGAGTTATGGAAAAGAAAGGTCAGACAGTCACAGAAAGACGCTGTTGAATTATGGCGTAAAGAATCTCATAGACGTACAGAAAAAGCACGTAGACAAGAAGAGAGGAGTAAAGAAAGTTCAAATAAAGTTCAAGAAAATCTATTAATTGAGGAAGGTATCCGAGTGAAATCAGAACAAGTAAATAGACAAAGGAATGCTCTTATGAATGGTATGTATCCCCTTCTAGCCGAAGGACTGTCTAAGGCTGTTACAGAGATGCCAAAAGACTTGCCACCCCCATTATTTCCAATTAGGGTACATCCAAAAGGGCATCCCAGAACCGCAGAAGATGTTTTTCTTTCCTCATATCTAGACGACGCAGCTCCCGAGTATGCTAACCCCACACCACATAGACCGTCTGGCGGAGGGGTTCAACGTCAGGATCAGGTATCTGTCCCCGTGCAACAGCAAGTCCCGACGCAAGCTTCGGCAAGCACATCTGTTTCCGCATCTGTCTCCGCAATCGATTCTACAGTGGTATCGACGCCCATAGTTGCTGTGTCACGTTCGACGAACCCATTCACACCCGACGCCCCAGATGGGGCCACGGGAGGTGCTAGCAATACCTTTACACCACCCAGAATAAATAAACTTGTTTTTCAAGAGTCAGCGCATTCACGTACACCTAAATTCGTAAATGAACGTACGCTTAAAGAACTCCTTGTAAATTGTAGATATGACCCGGTGGTTGGTAAAGAGGATGAAATGGTCCTGGCATCATTACGTATCAGGCGAGCCGCAGAGTATTTAGCGAGGTTACCAGGAATGAACATTCATCTAGATAAAATATATCATTTTGTCCAAACAGGGCGAGACCCAGAATGTATTAACAGAGCTATGGAATTCCAGAAAGTAGAGATACAGGGGGAACTGTTACGTTTCCTCATAAACTGTGTGATCAGAAATCAAGACCGTCCGGGGGTAGACCCGAATGCAATGCTTATTCTCACAAGATGGAGTCAGAATATATCAGAAGGGAGACACGATAAGCAAAATTGTATAATAGCCATGTGCCGAAAAATCCGTAAAGAAATAGAGCGTATTCATGAAGAGAGATTGGGAACAGACGAGTTCGAGCAAGATGAAGTGTCCGAATCAGGGAATTCCGCAAGACAGTCAGAGACCATAGCCTATGTAGGCAGAGGAAGATCCTGTGAAAATACTAGATGTTTTTCTGATCCCATACACTCTGTATGTCTAAATAATAGCAGAACGTATCCGACGCCTGTAATAAATCTGAAGTCTCCTGAACATTCGTTTCAAGCCGCAGATAAAATACTACGAGAACGAAGGGGTTACCACCTCCTCGATTCCATGGATGAGCAAGAATTAGCCAGATCAGCTGTTCACTGGATTGACAGTCCTGAAAAATACGGTGATGAGACCGTAGCACACACGTTTTTTAACCTTAGTACAGATGAACAACGTTTAGCTGGAATCTATATGATTCAGCAGCTTCTTATACTATATAAGAGCCAACATGCTGACCCTGGTCCTTTACCTGATATATTAACGGAACTACTCACGAACAGATGGAGAGGTTCTAGTAACAAGTTAATTAAAGAAATATTAGTGTCACGTAAACAGTATGTCCTTTTTGTAAGTCCGGATTCTTTCTCGCTGCCCCGCAGAGAAAGAACGCCGTATTATATGGATAGACAAAATCCCTTACGAGAAGTGCACCCAATAAAAGGCGAAGACAATGAGTTTCACCGTGTATTTGTATACACACCCATATCAAAAATTGAATTGTTAGAAATGAAGAAAGTAGTACCAAGTCATGACAAAGACCCAGCGGGTTTCCACCGAGAAATTAAGGACATGTTGCTGATGGGAGAGTATACCTATCCTGATATTATGACGATATTAAAGGTGCTCTTACCTGCTGGCATTTATGAAAAACTGAAAGAAAAAGAGTGGGAAGTGGGAGACCAAAAGATAGATTGGACAGCATTAGAAACGGAAGAAAAGGCCCGAGCTGCAGGTTCAGGGCTCGGGGATAAAGTCAAAGCATTACCAGGTTTACTAGTACAAGTACTGCCACGTTTATTAACTACGAAAAAGGAAGATTGGGGTGCAATCACGGCCTGTAAACAAAAGCACGATGAAGACACAAGTGACTATTATGCCCGATTTGAAAAATGTTTTGGAATAAATAGTGGTATAAAAACAAGTAGTGAGTCGTATCCACATTTATTTGTGACAAAATTAGTAGAAAATGCTTTACCTCCAGTAAAGAATAGAATATTGAAATTCGAGAGTACCTGGCAAAGTAACACTCCGTCACAAATGCTACAAATGTTACAGTATCATCACAATAGAATTAGAGATGAACAAGAACACGAACAAAGACGTATGAAAGATACAAAAATGAAAATGCTAGTGTCTCAGACAGTACCGGCTGAAGGACATAGAAAGGGTACGACACAGTCCGACTCAGCAGGACCGGTAAAAGGAACATGCAATTATTGCAAAAAGCCAGGTCATTACGTACACGATTGTCCAGTTCTAAAACATAATATCGCCATAGGTAAAACACAAGAAAGATCACGGCCACATAGACAAGATCAGAATGAACAAGGAGCTATGCCGCATTCCCAGGCCATGCCAGCCGCACAACAGCCAATACAGTTTGTGCCAGCTGCACCACCGTTGCCTGTTACTGCCACACAAACCACAACACGACAAATGTATCAGACTGCACAGTATGAATATCCTGAGTATCAGCGTTACGCATGAACCAGCCTAGAGAGGGAAGTTGACTTACCGCTTATCGAGATTCCTGTAGATCAAGAAGGACCTTATGTACATAGTGAATTATTAGGTCAAGATAGAAAATTCTTACTCGATACAGGGGCAAGTCGAACAACTATAAAACGTAGTGAAGTTCCAGGGGCACCCCTCTCAGGCTCTCAAAATGTTTCCCTTGGTTTTTCAGGAAAACCTATTGTTAATGAAGTATCACAGCCTCTACCACTTACGATAGGACCTTTGACACGAACCACAGATTTATTGCTTACTAAATCATGCCCAGAAAATCTGTTAGGAATTAAAACTCTGAAAGCCCTAGGAGCCATAATATGTTGTTCTCCAGAAGGAGTAAGATTATTTTTACGTGATTTTAAAGGTCACTATGTATCTAGAGACATGGATCCCCGACTACAAACCTTACCAGTACATCTATGGGCACAAGGCCCTACTGATGTTGGTTGCATGAACATTACACCATACCGAGTTACACTCAAGGCAGGAGTGGTATTACCACGAATGCGACAATACAAGTTACCGCAAGATGCTGTAGTGGCTTTGTTGAAAATCATTGATGAGCTAATTGCCCAAGGAGTAGTTGTAGAAACAGACTCCAATGTATGTAATTCGCCGATAATTCCGATTCTTAAACGAACTGACCCTACTGCTCCGCCAGTATACCGATTGGTTATTGATTTGCGTGAACTAAACAAGTGCATTGTGCCACAATTTCCTGTGGTTCCTGATATATCATCATTGTTGACAGCAATTGATTCCGAAGCAACATTCTTTACTGTAATTGATCTCAAGAATGCCTTCTTCAGCGTCCCAATAGATCCGGAAAGCCAATATTTGTTCGGATTCAGTTTAAATGGGCGCAGTTTTAAATTCTCACGCGCTCCCCAAGGATTTACAGAAAGCCCCAGCATCTACAGCCAAGCACTGAAACGAGAACTTGACAGTATCCACATGCCAGTCAATACTGCACTGTTTCAATATGTCGATGATCTGCTGATCACCGCGAGAAGCGAACCTGAAAGTGAAAAGGCTTCTCTGACAGTTTTACATTTTCTAGCCGACAAGGGGCACAAAGTGTCTCCTTCTAAGCTGCAATTCTGTGTCCAGCGAGTTATTTATCTTGGTCACTCGCTGTCCAAGGAGGGAAGGCAGCTTACACCAGATCGCATCCAGTTAATTGCTAACATGTCAATACCCCAGACACAAAAGGAGGTGCGGGCTTTCATAGGCCTCACTTCATATTGTAGGCAGTGGATCCCTCAGTACGCATTTCTAGCAAAACCTCTCATTCAGTTGACCACACAGGAGGCAGCCACATCGACTGTTCTCCCTTGGACTCAGGAACATACACAAGCTTTTGAAAGCCTAAAGGAAGCTTTATGCCAAGCACCTGTTTTAGCAACACCATGTTATAGCAAACATTTTACACTCTTTGTCACAGAACGCGAAGGTACTGCCTTGTCAGTACTCACTCAGGATCAAGCAGGATCACGCAAGCCATGTGCTTATTTTTCCAGTACATTAGATCCCGTAGCTCAGGCTTTGCCCGCGTGCCTGAAATCAGTGGCAGCAACAGCTTTAGCAATCAGACAAAGCGATGCCATAGTGTTAGGACATCCATTGACAGTACAAGTACCACATGCAGTAGAGGTTCTTGTGAACCGAACACAAACACAACACTTGACCATAGCAAGACTTACCGGTTATGAACTGACATTGTTTCAACCACACATAGAGATCCGACGGTGTAATACATTGAATCCTGCTACACTATTACCTGTAATTGGAACAGACCCACTAGCTCATAATTGTGTTGAAATTATTGAAATAAAGACGAAACCTAGACAAGACTTGACAGACGTTCCATTGTTAGATCCAGACCTGACGTTGTATGTAGACGGATCGTGCATGAGAGCAAGTACAGGAGACTTAGTGGCCGCGTATGCAGTCACAACAGACACTGAAGTTATTGAGACAAATTGTATAGATACTTTGTCAGCCCAAGCAGCAGAACTTATTGCTCTAACACAAGCCTGTATTCAAGCCACGAATAAAAAAGTCAACATATACACTGATTCACGTTATGCATTCGGAGTTGTACACGACTTCGGCGTGCTGTGGCGAGAGAGAGGTTATTTAACCTCCCATGGTGCCCACATTCAGCACGGACCCCTCATTCATGCCTTGTTAGACGCAATACATCTACCAACTGCCATATCGATTATGAAATGTAAAGCACACACGAAGGTTACTGATATCATTTCTCAAGGCAATGATTTAGCTGACAGAACAGCTAAACAGACTGCTCAGAATCGCACATTAGACATGACAAAGCCAATAGTTCAGACACCAACACAGTGTATGACAATTAAGGATCCCGCACTTGACGTGATTGACATACAGACACATGCTACTGCAGAAGAATTAAAGAAATGGACTGAACTAGGAGGGATCCAGACAGATCAGGGATGGATGACGAAGGAGAAATCTGTATGGTTTCTTCCTGACTCTATGGTTCAAGCCATTATAGCTACAGTCCACAGTCCAGCACATTTAGGAGAGAAAGCTATGCTAGATAGCATTCAGCACATTTGGTTCAACAAACATCTACGAGCAGCAGCTAAACAAAAAGTCCGTACCTGTATGATATGTTGTCAGTTCAACCCAGGAAAAAGTGTTCCCGTAGAACAGGGTGGATTCCAGACTCCTGACCATCCTTTTGAAGTGCTCCAAATGGATTATATCCAGATGGAACGATGTCGAGGATTCAAATATGTTCTCGTAGTTGTCTGCGCTCTCTCCCGTTGGACAGAGGCGTACCCCGTATCAGATTACACGGCCCCGACTACTGCCAAACAGTTAGTTCGAGAATTCTTCCCACGGTACGGGCTACCACGTGTTGTATATTCAGATAACGGCCAGCCTTTCTCATCCGAATTAATGAAACATGTCTCACTCTTGTTGGGATATCAGTGGAAATTCCACTGTGTCCGACACCCCGAGGCAGCAGGTCTCGTGGAACGACATAACCAAATTTTGAAAATCAGATTGTCTAAAATATGTAAGGAGAAAGGTGTTGACTGGATAGTAGCATTACCAGTTGCACTATTTTACATAAGGATGGTAGCACACTCTCGAACAGGGCTATCCCCGTATGAGGTGATCTTCGGAAGACCACCAAATATGTGGGGGACGCCTATACCACGTAAAATAACTGATGTTAATTGTAATATGCTGACAGATTACTTGGCTTCCTTGATGTCTGCACTACAATCTTGTCGTTCACAGGTAGCTGCAGCTTTTCCTGACAACACTGAGGTGAAACCCCATGATGTTGCTCCGGGGGATCTGGTGTTTGTGAGGAATTTCGATCGGAAAACCCAATTGGAGCCCAGGTGGAAAACACCGAAGCTAGTCCTGCTGACCACAAGAACAGCCGTGAAAGTGGAGGGCCGCAAAGGATGGATACATTCCAGTCACGTTAAAAAATTTCATGGACTATCCTCGGATATAGACACTGTGCCCTGCACTCCCTCACAGACTGATTCAAAACTTCCTTTTGTTGAACAGAATGACTCTCAGTGCTATAAATTAAAGCTTAGGCCCAAACAGTCGAGCAATTTGATTGTTTAAGTCCTCTCCAAGGTGAAGCGGTTGAATTGTCTCCGACATGTATCCCTTGGACCTAAGTAGAGAAAATACCCGAGAAATGTTGAAACGACAGGCGTATTGTAAATCACTGCGTAGCTACTGTATGAGGACATTATTAATTTTGTTTTTATTGAGTGTTTTAGTAATTATTACGAGTGTAATTTTGCACATATATCATCCTATCTCTAGACATGTTTATAATGTTGCTGCAGAACATTCTTTTAGTGACCTACCGCCACATGAATTATCTTATAGACTTGCGCTGCGCAATAACACATTCATTAGTATGTTACATCATTCCCATCAGACTAGTAATGCCACCAATTGTTGGGTGTGTGGCCGACTCCCTCCCTATCAGAATAACAAAGGAGTTCTGCCTTTCTTTCCACATCCGTTCACACACAATGGCTCCTGTGGAGCATGGTTTAGTTTATTAAATTCCATAGACCCAGACACAGCAGTTTATCAGCAACATTGGATATGGGGAAATCTGAATCTAGTTTTATTCAAAGTCTGTCATCCTAATAAGGAGGGTCGCCCCAGTAGAACAGGAACTGATCTAGAAAATGAAGTGTATAAATTAGGTAATTTTACACCTAATCTTATGATTTTGAATGTCAAATCCGAAGTTGAACTAATTCTGCCCACTATGTCAGTATTTCCAGTTAAGGGTGAATTATGTGTAAGAAAAGTTGGTTCCATACATATGGGCCATAGCCAATGCGTTACTACAATAGAATATAGTGATCAAGGTAAATCGTCATTTAGAGCTTCTCGCCATTCTTACTTTATATGTGGTCAGACGGCATATATGCTTCTGCCTTTAGACTGGGATGGTACCTGTTACATAGCATTCCTTCTGCCACCTGTTTTCCTAGCTCCCCCTGATTATTATCGAAATGTTCATTTAGTACACAAAAGAGAGCGTAGAGATCTCCCAGTTGTCGATTATACTGAGACGGCATGGGACAAGTATGTAGATTTCAATAAAGGTATCTTTCCCTATATAGGTACTGTATCAAATAGTAAGCTGATACGCAGACTCACCAAGACTCTCGAAGCTGTAGTAAACGAGACTATAGCCGCCCTAGGCAATCTGACAGAGGAACAATCAGTAATGAGAATTGTTGTTCTCCAGAATCGACTTGTCCTTGACGTCATCCTGGCCGATAGGGGCGGAGCTTGCAGGGTCATCGGATCCAGCTGCTGCATATTCATACCAGAAAATTCACCATCTGTATATAAAGCTATAACACGCCTTCATAAGATTGTAAGCCAGATACACGAAAATCCAGGCACTTGGACGTGGTCCGGGTGGTTTTGGAGTGTGATATCAGCCTGGGGATGGAGAGTTCTATCCTTCCTAGGTATTGGCCTTCTTATGCTCTTCAGTTGTTGTTTATGCCTGCAATGTGGACCAGCGATTTGTGGTCTGTGTGCCACATCATGCATTCCATATCAAGGTTCTCGTTCAAGATCCCGGAAGAAGAAAGAAGAACAAATGATGCTATATGAACAGATCAATGGATTGATGAAGATTGATATCTCGTGAAGGGCAAGAAGGGGACAAGGAGGGAATGTGGAAATGTGGATTTTCCTGGTCAGTTATGTCCCCTATCTTGGACCCCAACGGTTCTATGTGCATGTCACAAGTACATGTATGTTCTCTCCAGTTCCAGTTTCCAAAACGCAAACATATGTGCGTCCACCGTCAACATGTTCTCTGTCAGATCCGCCATCAATGGGCTGGATATTCGATTCCTAAGTATGAAAGGCCACCGACTTTATATGGCTAAGTTACTCTATTTTTACAGTTCAGGCAAGTAGGCCCGATTCTGTCCTCAAAGCCTTCCCTGCTCTCTGTCTCTGACAGCTTCAGCTTGAGCTCGCATCTGTATCCATGAACTTTGTCCTACTCCCTGTGCAGCTAACGGTGCCTGCCCCGGCCAGTTTTGACTGCCTGCCAAGAAGCTGTATTTCACCTTCGAATTATCTACTTTGCTCCTCAGCCGATGCATTCCTGTCCAGTGATTTAGGTAAACATTTCCTTTAGCTCACAAGCAAAAGGACTCAGCCTTTCCGTCCTCCTGCAAGTAATTCATAGCCCTGTTTCCATGGAAAGTTTTCTGCCCCTCGCATCTCATATAGACACTTAGACGCTTGTACACGCACACAGTCAGTATAGAATAGATTCTGTCCGAGAGTCTCTTCTTGTGGATAACATAGTTCTCTAAACATAGGATGTTAGATATGATTTGGGATTAGGTTGACTTGACCCCCAGACTTCTCGTCTCCACATGTAGAGCTAAATGTCAAGTCCCCTTCACCCCCTAGTTGCACGTCAATCACACGTCATACTGCTGCGCACGCATCTATGTTAAGTATTATCGTATAGATCCACCTATGTAAGATAACCAGAGCCAATCATGTTTCTTTTTGCTCCTTATTACGCCTAGTTTCAATTACGTATCACTATGTTAATTTATCTTATCAATTGTTACGCCTACTGTATTCACTTCATTGTGATGTATGTATTATAAAAGTTACTGCTTAACAATAAAGTATTGTACTTCACTTCCTGAACCCTCGTGGTGACGGAACCTGAAGGCCGCCACTCGAGTCGGCCATGTTGGAATAAAGACCATTCAGAAAATCTCTTATACCACGGATTCTGCCTCTTGTTATTTTGAGCTATTTTGCTTTACTTTAAATTCCGTATGAAATTCAGTCACGGTAGAAAAAGAATATTTACCACACCTCGAACACCTTAATAACACGACGAAGACCACTAAACTGACATCCGCCTCACATTTCCCCAGGCACTTTAACCTTAACATTCATATCCTTGACAACCCTGTGAGCGTCACGGCGTTCTCCTCTGTCCCCATGGAACTGTGTTTCTCCAGCACTCTCTTCTGTGATCCTTTCCTCAATGATGGAAGATTGACTTCTGTGAGTTCTGACCCAAGGAGGACAAACTGTGGTGTAAGGCTTGAGTTTAAGAAACACTTCAAAATGAAATGGACTTGTAGTAGAAAGCGGTGTGTACACCGTCACCCCTCCTGTCATCACCATGACGCAGCCCTTTCCATTCAGCCGTGCAAGTTGAAGGCTTGCTTTCAATGTTCTATTGAACCTTGCACCCTTTACATTTGTTTCGGGGTGATGTAAAACACCCTTCCTTTGCCCAATTCCCCTCTCTAGCAAAAACCTTTCCATTTCAGCAGATGTGAATCGTACCCCATTATCAGTAAAAGTACAACAGGGATTGCCTCCTCTGGCAAACCCTCCCCTGCTAAATAACAGATACACCGAGCATGTGGATATGGCATGCACCACCTTGACTTCTAGCCACCTGGATGACAGGTCCATTAGCATTAGTACATACTTGTTCGAAATTCCATTTGTTTATCCACGGGACCCAGGATGCCCAAAGCAATTTCCCCCCACACCTTACTTGGGATTTATCGACAAATTACGGGTGCTGTTCTCAACTTCTGAGACTTGTCACTTAACCTGCATTCACAGCATTTCCTGACAACCCTTTCAATGTGCAAATCCATGCCTGGCCACCAATTCGCATTCCTCAAACTTTCCACGAGAACACATCAAAAGGCCAAGATGTGATGGGGAAGTTCATTATTGGAGAAAGGAGGCACTCCTTCCACAGAAACCCAGCAACACAGTCAAAGTAACTCTCTAGTATTCAAGACACAACATTCTGTACATTCCATATAGAACA
>NC_140589.1:215435267-215437767 GCF_964204655.1 Triturus cristatus | reverse complement strand
CTGCAGGGCTCCGGGGCTGCAGGGCTCGGGGGCTGCAGGGCTCCGGGGCTGCAGGGCTCAGGCGCTGCAGGGCTCGGGGTTGGCATGGAGACACCACGCTGGGCCTCAGGCATGGGAGGCCCGCAGGAGCTCCTGGGGCCCGGACGCCCGGGGACCATGGAGCCCGTCCTGGCACTTTGCCTCTCCGCGGACTGGAGGAGGGAGCCCCGGACGCCGGGGAGGTGTCGTCCAGGCTTTGCCCATCTGGTCCCCACCTGAGAACCACCATCCCAAGAGGGGCGTCCCAGCATACCCTGCCCCTAGTAATCCGGAGAAAGGCTACCCCCCTTTCTGGTAAAACGTGCGTACCGAGTGACGGAGGGGACCTTAGGCCCGGACGCATCCGACCTCCTGAAGCCCTGGGTGGGATCGGGGAGGCGAATGAGCCCCCATCAGAAACTGACATCCGCCTCACGTTTTCCCAGGCACTTTAACCTTAACATTCATACCCTTGACAACCTTGCGAGCGTCACAGCGTTCTCCTCTGTCCCCATGGAACTGTGTTTCTCCAGCACTCTCTTCTGTGATCCTTTCCTCAATGATGGAAGATTGACTTCTGTGAGTTCTGACCCAAGGAGGACAAACTGTGGTGTAAGGCTTGAGTTTAAGAAACACTTCAAAATGAAATGGACTTGTAGTAGAAAGCGGTGTGTACACCGTCACCCCTCCTGCCATCACCATGACGCAGCCCTTTCCATTCAGCCGTGCAAGTTGAAGGCTTGCTTTCAATGTTCTATTGAACCTTGCACCCTTTACATTTGTTTCGGGGTGATGTAAAACACCCTTCCTTTGCCCAATTCCCCTCTCTAGCAAAAACCTTTCCATTTCAGCAGATGTGAATCGTACCCCATTATCAGTAAAAGTACAACAGGGATTGCCTCCTCTGGCAAACCCCCCTGCTAAATAACAGATACACCGAGCATGTGGATATGTCATGCACCACCTTGACTTCTAGCCACCTGGATGACAGGTCCATTAGCATTAGTACATACTTGTTCGAAATTCCATTTGTTTATCCACGGGACCCAGGATGCCCAAAGCAATTTCCCCCCACACCTTACTTGGGATTTATCGACAAATTACGGGTGCTGTTCTCAACTTCTGAGACTTGTCACTTAACCTGCATTCACAGCATTTCCTGACAACCCTTTCAATGTGCAAATCCATGCCTGGCCACCAATTCGCATTCCTCAAACTTTCCACGAGAACACATCAAAAGGCCAAGATGTGATGGGGAAGTTCATTATTGGAGAAAGGAGGCACTCCTTCCACAGAAACCCAGCAACACAGTCAAAGTAACTCTCTAGTATTCAAGACACAACATTCTGTACATTCCATATAGAACACACCAACAATACATATAGGGGAATACCTAGGATCAAACCAATATAATGCCCACATATCACAGACATATTTTCCAGACTAGAAAGGCTACAAATCCAAACTGCAAGACTGTGCCTAATGGCCCTTCATAGGCAACCATAACAATCTCTCTTCAAGTGCTCCCCACTGGCTTCAAAGGAGGCCAGGATCAAATGCAAGGGTTTTGAATATCTGCAGCAATTGGCATCACAATACAACCCAGTGAGACACCCTCTATTCCATCAACAAAAGCACAAAGGAAGATCTTTTGGAACTACAAGATCCAAGGCCTGAAATGCCCTCAATTCCCGAACCTAATACCTGAAACTTTGCGCTTTCACAACACATCTTCTTAAATATTTTGTTTACTTTTAACATAATTTTCCACCACAGCACATCCATGTCTAACATGTAATGTTAGATTATCAGCCTTCTGTTTCACAGCATTGTCCACTCTGCATAATTTACAATCTGGCCAATCAGCAGCATGCCTTAAGCACTCATCCTGAAGTTCTGTCATATTTTAGAAGCTACAATGCAAGATGGTAATTGACAACCCAGTGGTGCCTAAAATCCAATAGCATTACAAATAATGACGAGAACAGAGCTCTCTGTCTCTCTGTTTCTATTTCTGAGCTGTGTATCAGGGCACACCCATGAGGAATGTTTTAGACCGGTTCTGAAATTGGGCTTAAAAGCCATGAGGACCCCCAGCCAGCCCTCTTTGTCACTGCTCTTTGCTCCGCACCCAGGAGAAGTGCAATTTTAGGTACGACCAGAGGGGTAGCGTGTGGGGGGTAGGGGTGGGCAGAAAACTACGCTCCGCCAGCGTAGCAGATAAAGCCAGCCACCCCTGCTCACCAGCCCGGTCCCTGCTTCTGAAAGCAGCCAGGCCGGGGAGAGCCTCACCGGGCCCGGTGGACCCCTGTCTCCAGCACCCGGACCCTCAGCTGGCTTGCAGGACGGGGGGCACCCGCACCCCGGGGCCCACCGGACAGAGCACGACCCCTGGGCCAGGTCCCAGCTTCCGAACCCTAGCCAGGCCGGGGAGATCCTCCACGGGCCCCTGTGGACACCTTTCCCCAGCGCCCGGAGCCTC